>NC_072735.1:92198181-92498181 GCF_026930045.1 Uloborus diversus
AAAAGGGAAGGCATGTAGTTTCTCTCATTCCTCACTATACAGCAAAAATATTCATTCGGAAATTGTTCATGAAATTGAGAGTGAGGGGAGAGCACCTGGCATCAAATGCCTGCATATATCTCGTTTTCCCCACCCCTCTCCCTTTGATCAGGCGCCCTGAGTACAGTAAATTTCAGTAGATACGCGGCATCGGTATATATCAGCGTAGAAAATACCCATTAAAAAGAGAAAAAAAAACAGTACTTATTTGCTTGTGGCTCTATTCCCCAACTTTTAAAAATGTGAAGGAATAGAAATGGAATCTTGCATTCAAATCGATTTCCGATTTTTATCAAAAAATCAGGAATGTTTTGCCCATCTAGGTTTTGCCATTTTTTTTCTGAAAATACACTTTTTGCAAGGAAAGAAAATGAAATTTTATAACCATGATTACAATTTAGAATGCACAATAATTATATTTATGCATGAAAAAAGTTAGTGTCTGCAGTTATTTTCTGAAGTGGTCCATTTTTGCGAATTTCTGTTATCTGTCGCTTTTATTTGCTACTAACATCAATAAAATATGTAGTGTACAGGTTTTTCATTGCCTTTCTGTTTAAATGGAGCTTCATTTAACTTGTAATCAACTATACAAAAAATTCGCAAATAGGAAATTCGGCTTTTCTCACTTTTTGAACAGTCCACCTTTTACTTTAACTAAAGCTTCTAATTGATGGGTAAATAATATATAATTGCATCAGAATGTGCCAGTATCAGGGTTGTCCTATTTTGTCCACCCCGGAAAAAACCACTGGAAAAAACCGTCCCAGACAAAATGCCATTTTATTCACTTCATCAGTAAACTGAAAGTTTTGAGTTAAAAATTTGAAGTTTGAAAATAACAAATAATTATATAGATTTCTCCTATTCAAGTAATATTTTAATATAAAAATAGTATACATAAATATGTATATTAACAATTGATTGTAAAGTATTTTTAAGTGAAAATAAAAAAGTAAGATCAGTTGAATTTTATGTAAGTGTGTTAATAAATCAAATGAGTGTTAAAATAAATTATAATGCATGTAATAGCATTTATAAAACAAGCACATCAGCTGTAAATTTAATGATGTTTATCTGTAATGTGGAGGTTCATTGTCCATAATAAGTGCATTTATAAAATTAAAAAATAGAAATAAAAAGTTTTTAAAGGTTGGAGTTTTAAAACATTAAAAATAAATAGTTATGAACAAAAATTTTCACTACATAGCACAAATCAATAGGAAGTCTTCTAGCAATTTGAGAAGAGAAACTCACAGTATTACGACCATCTTTGTAAGGTATCTTCAGCATATCCATTGCTTTGATCATACTTTGCATTGCCATGAATACATTCTGGTACACCAGCTTGATGAAACCCTTCTTATCTTCATCTGAGTAGCCAGATCCATGAATTATTCTCATCTGTTTTATAAAAGTGCTCTTGCCAGATTCACCAGTGCCTAAAACCAATCAAATGCATCAAATAAAAATGCAATACAATGTTGAAAATCAGAACTAATTGAGACCATAGGTAGTTCAGATTTTCATATTGTTTGGTTTTTCAAAAATAACAAAAAAAGATATTATTTAATGAAATAGTACACAGCCGTGCCAAATGCAATAAAATCGTAAATTCGGCAACAAAAAAAAAACTCCAACCTTGTCACAGATCTTGGAAAACGGAAAATTCTCAGAAATTTCCACAAAAAAATTGAAAAGGTTTTCCCTTCGAACCTTAAAATTATTATTAGAAAATCTGCAAGAAAAAAACAACAAATTGGGAACTCGGTGTCTAATGATTTGTTATTAAGTGTTTAGTAAACTCATGAGTATGCTGCATATTTAAAATATAAAGCACTTGCATTGTAGATTGTATAAAATCAATTATTCTGACCAAAGGATATTTGAGTCTATTAACTGACCCTTCAAAAAAATCCGATCAACCAAAATGGACCTTTCACAAAATTCCAGATTAACCAAAACTAACCCTTCACAAAATTCTGATTAACAAAAACAGATCTTTCACAAATTGTTTATTGAAAGAGCAAATCTGAAAGCAAAATAATGCATAACACATATTTCCCCAATAATTTTTGGAACCTTTTTTAAAGTCAAATTAGAGGGATCAATTTATATGAAATCTGCTAATTCTGCAAAGAAAAAAAAATTGGCACTCTTGTGATGCTCCTGCAAGCGATAAATAACTGCTACTGCTAAATAAATATAATGCTTGTTGTTTGTTTCTTGCAAAGAAATTAACAGCTGAAAATAAGTTTGATTTTAAATAATTTTCTTTGTTTTATCACAGCTAATTAGCAGCGTGCTGTTGTAAACTTTTCTGAAAAGGGGTTAGTAAGCACTTTTCTCCCCCCCCCCTCATGATTTAATAAACAATAATAATAATAATAATATATATCAGCGAAATGAACTTAGAACTGCAAAGGGATAGTAAGGGTTCGGGAAAATATGATCGCTTCAGCTACAGATAGGGTTGCCAACTTCGAAATCATCGCCAGGTGTTAAACCTTTATAATGACTTGATTAGAAAATATTCTCATCATTTTACCAGCTTGTCAATATTTGCGTATTTACGGTGCTGTGCTATGTTTAACAGGGCCGGATCTATGGGGGGGGGGGCAAGCGGCAACTTCAGGGGTGGCAAATTCGAGTGGTGCATCCAGGGGCGCCCTATGGGCCGGTGCGGCGCCCCCCCCTCTTTGTACGCCCACTCGGCTTTGTTTTTTTTTTTTTTGCACCCCCTGACTCTGTTTGCCTTTGCTTCCTTTCTTCTGCCCTGGAAATATGCGCAACTTCCGCTTCCTTTTTCTTGTGCCCTCGAACCTGTGTCTTCGGTTTTCTGCACAAACCTGGACTCCCAAAGGACTTTGGGGGTTAGGCTGACGCTCTCTCGGGGGGGATCTAGGCCACCCCTGGGTGCTTCTAGCAGGGAAAATAGCCCTAAAAAACCTAACAGATAGGATAAAAATCTTATAGGTGGGATTTTACTCTTTCTCATGTACTTTGCTGACAATTGAAATTGATTAATAGAGATTTATTTTTGAAAACATTGCATGTTTTTGGGTTAACCAACCAGCGAGTTAACATGGCTCTCCGTCATGGGCACAAAAAGAAGGGAAACAGAGTCATCCCCAAAGAAAAAAATACTGCTAACTTTGTTCTGTAGTCTTTATTGGGCAACTATAATTATATGAGTATTTGGTGTAACATCTTACTGGTATTACACAGAACAAAGCATTAAATCAGCAGAAGAATACTTAGTTCAGGTATTATGAAGAGGGTCATTCTATAAGTATTTAGATTAACTAAGATTATAGATGAATCACCTTGCTAAGAACATTGACATTGAGAATTTGCTGCTTACTAGCAGAAATGCTAAGGATCATAAACACAAAACTTCAACGACATTTTATTGAAAATTGTGCTGTTGGCTCAGACCCATGTGACAGTGGTGAGTGGGGCAAACAAAAGAGGGGGGCATTCCCCCTTTTGATTGCACCACTGTCCGCCTCCCAAAAGGCTAAGTATATTATTTGTTCAAAAACATTCCATATTGTTAAAGAGAAGAAACGAACACGCCTTGGAAAAACAAAGTAATTTTAATAGAAAAAATATAGAATGTTGGAGGAAAATGCAAGTTTCTCTAAAAAAAAAAAAAAAAGCCTTAAAAAATGTCTATAGCTTCAGATTATTCATCAGTTATTCACGTCTCACACCTCCTATTTCTCTTATTCCTCCTTTTTTTTCTTTTTCCTAGACGATCAAAAAATAAGAAAGTTTTCAAAACGCTACGCTTTGGAAGCCCCCTCCCCCAGCCAAAACTATTCAAGAACGTCTCAAATCTCGTTTCCAGGGCTTCAATTTCGCCAAATTCCAGGGTAGAACTACCAATTACCTCGCCTTCTAACAACATCGAAAATTGTTTAAGATTGCTTTTTTTTAACTACAATTTTGAACAATTGCCGAACCCCAAACGTTACCTAATGTGGTCTACAGTCGCGTTTTTAAGACTCCAATTTCCAAAAATTTCCGTACAAGACCCTCAAACCCCTTTTCTCTAATGCCACATAATTCGTCAAAAATAGGATTTTTAAAACGACAATTGATTGAGGCGCTTAGCACGCAATCCCCTAAAAATAAAGTGAGCTGCCGCTCCCGTATAAAATCTGAAGATGCAAAAACTACAATTCCAAAAAAAAAAAAAAAAAATTAAGGTGAAAAGCTTTAAACTCATCTCCCTAGTATTACTGAATATTGCTTAAAAACTTCATCTTTTAGGACTTCTATTTCGAAATGTCTTCGAGGACAGCCCCAGAGCACCCCCTTCCCTAACATCATCAAAGTTTGTCGGTAACCGCGTTTTGGAACTTCAATTTCCAAAAATTGGGGGAGGGGTGATTGATTTCACTCTAGTGTTCAAAAAAAAAAAAAAAAAAATCGGTCAGAAAATAACACCTAAGACCCGTCCCTTACCCTGAAGTCAATAAATATCACCGATAATAGCGCTTTTAAGACTTCAGTTTCTACAAATTTCCTCTTAAGTCCTCACAAAACTTTCTTCTCAGTAACATCAACAGAGACTCTAAATTTGCGTTCTTAGGACAACAATTTCAAGAATTTCCCAGGGGGATATCCCCCGGACTCCCTGTAAGATAGGGAAAATTTTAAGTGTGACCCTTTAAAAATATTTTCTAGTTGTATCACTACCAGGTTATTGTATTTTCAACAGTAAAAAACATTTGGGCGCGAAAAGAACTTACACACATTTGCAAACTGATTTTGTTGCATTATGTCCATTTTAACGGAAAAAAATTTCATTCTGACATGCTTAGTATAAAATGAATTTTTATTCAAACCCCTTTCGCACTTTACGGTTTATTAAACATATTAAAATACAACTTGATAGAAAAATTTAAAGCAAGATGGATGTGAGGGGGGGCAGCATTTTGAAGTTTTGCCCCACCTCGAAAACTTCCTAGATCCGGCACTGATGTTTAACGGTTATTTTGGGAGAAAATTTATGGGTTTGATTTTTCGATGCTAACAAGGATGACTAACTCTCTTTTACTTGCCTATTTTTTTCTTTGAATGTCTACATTTTGAAAAATGCAATCGTTTAACATCCAATATAAATATCAGGGTTGGCAAAAAAAAACCGTTTTTTTTTTCAAAAAAACCAAAAAAACTTTTTTTGGTTTAAACCAGGTTTTTTTAGTTTAAATACTATTTGCGAGAAAAACAATTAATTTTCGGAAGGTAATTAAGGTTCCATGTAATTAACAGTAATTCAACAGTCACATTATACCTAATTTCTTGCTTAATTAAAGAGATAAGAACAAAATCTTGTAACTAAATTAAACATTTAAAATAGCTTTCTGCGGGGAAATATTGATTGAAATGTTTGACTTGATTAACATATTAGTATGCATGTATATCTAGACCCTTTATGATACGAAATACTTCAAGAAGTGGTTGTGATGCGGGTTAAGATAAAATATAATGAAGATCCAAGGAAAAAAACTTTATAAAACCAACATAATATGAATAATTATCGAATAAAGGTAAAAGTTATATTTTTAAGCATAATCTTTTCAAAAGAACAATTTTCATATTTTTTCTTTCTGATCTTACATAATGTTGATTTTTATATACACAATGTCCTAAATATTGAAGTAAAGCAAAATGTACAACAGTACATGATTGAACAGTCAAAAAATCGATTGTTGTTGTACTGACACAGTTTTAAAAAAAAGTTCTGCTCTACATTCGACTTCGTTCTTATTTTGGAAAGACTTGGAAAAGATATCGACTATCGCTAAAACAAAGAATCAAATCAAAAATACAAAAATTGGTGTAACATGGCTTAAATTACAGCTTATTTACTGGCATACATGTTGCATCCAGCTTTGAAGTTTAAAAAATATTAAATGCAAACTCTTTAGAACAAATAAATGTGTAGCAAATTCTATTTCAAGAAATTTTTTTTGCCAAAAACGTTATATACGTGAAGTATAAACTTTTTTTTTTAATTTGATTCAAAAAATATTATTTGTGTTCACCTCAGAACAAATCTTAATTTTTAGGTGCAAACAACTAAGTTAGACTGTTGATTACCTTACAAGTCAAAGTTAAAATTCCAGGAAAGTGCAAATAAATGGGCAAAAATGTCACACCCCCGCAACAGGAGTGAGCAATATAATGGATTGCATCTACAATAAAAGATTCAATCCTTACTAAATCTTAACTAATCATGCAAATTAAGCATAATGATGGAAGTTGACTGAAATTTGCTTTATGGCACATGCATGAAATAAAAAATATATTAATATTTTTTTTCGATTAAAGCTTGTAATACATTTTAAAGACGCAACTTTGCAATTTTAGTATTTATCTCTGCAACTTAGCTAGAAACTTAGCATAAATGGAATATTATATTTTTCAATATGTGTGGGAAAATCAATGTAAACCTGTAAAATGGAATTTTTTTGGCTTTTTTTTTTTTAACATTTTTTAAAAAAACCGCATGGTTTTTTTTAAAAAACCAATTGATTTAAACCATGGTTTAAACCAACGTGGTTTAAACCGAACGACCCTGATGAGTATCGTATTTTGTTCTTTAATCAAGCTAACTTCGCTTTATTAAGATGCAAATAAATGTAAAGTCTCTGTTTGCACGGGTTGCTAACCATGAAATATCAGTTGCTTCTTTTTCTACTTTTTCGTATTCTTTTTGAAAATTAATGATGAAATTTTCTAGCGATTTCATTAAACTGGGCCCTTTTAAGAATTCACACTCTATTGATTGCAATGATTTGCTAACTGCATTTATTCGTTGCAAAATAGTGTTCCAAATCAGTCATTAAGGCAGTTTCATATTTTACTATCTTCTTTAAGAGTGCTGTCGCCTCTAGAACTGTGGCTTTTTTCTCTTCTTTCGCAGTACGAATTTCTTGCAGAGCCTTTATTATGTATAAGAATCCAAGTTTTATAACCAATACAGCATCTGCTCTAGCTAACCATCTTGTGTCAGATACTCTTTTTACAGAAACTGATTGTCTTTGTGTACACATCTCTAATTTGGAAGCCAAAATGCTCCATCGATGAACTGATGCAGAGAAAAATGTAAACAGCTTCTGCACAAACATAAAATATTTAATTGCAGAGCTACAACTTTCTGCAGCGAAATTTCCCACTAAATTTAGGGAATGGTTCGCACATGGAATAAAAACCGCACTTGGGCTGTGCTCCTTAATGCGTGCTTGTAAACCTGAATACACTCCTGACATATTTGAGGCATTAATGAACGACTGAACTCGATAGTTTTTGATGTCCAAGTCTATTTTTTTTAAAATATTCAGAACTTCTTGTTCTAAGTATGAAGAGTTATGTTTGTCAATGGGAATGAATCGCAGAAATCTTTCTTCTATATTTCCAGAAGAGGAAACATATCTTATCACAAAGGTGAGTTGATCCACATGAGAAATATCGGGATTTGAATCAACAATGATGCTGTAATAGGTAGCAGATTTAATTTTTTCAATTATTTCTGCCCTTACTTTGTTGGCAATTAGGCCAACAAATTCATCGCAAATATTATGTGACAAATAGTTCATTCCCTCGCCCTTGGTTTGCATATTTTTGCAGATGTAGTTTTAAAAATTGGTCATATTCGCTTAGGTAGTCCAAACAGGTTAAATAGTTCCCTTTTCTAATGGAATCTTTACCTTCATGGTGACCCCTAAACGTTAATCCTAAACGACTCAATAATTTGATGGTTGTAGTGTCTTAATGCTATTAACTTTAACTGTGACTGTATGAGAATGTAAACTGGATCGAGATCTAACTGTAACTGGAAAAGAAAAAAGTACTTTCACCGTTTGTTAAGATGTATGTAATTTTGTGTGCTTGTGCCAGTAAAGTATGTGTTGTTCGTAAGCGGTTTCGATGTACGTTACTTAAGTAAACCCACGCACCACCTTCCAACTAAGATGAATAAGGAAGGATACAACAACTGGCGAGGATGTTTGAGAGTATAAAGAGTGCGAAATCAAGTAAGGATTAGGTTTATTAAACTGAAGACAGCTCAAGGTAGGAATTATTAATTCTGATATATTTCTAATTGAAAAAAATCTGTCATGGAGCAACTAGTTCAGCAATTAATTGAGCAAAATAAAATGCTTATGGAAGCTTTACAAACGAAAGAACAACCAGATTCAAAATCGAAAGTAACTGGTGTTCAGTTTGATAAATATGACGAAACGTCAGAATCATTTGATTCATTTATTGAGCGCTTTAAAGCATTTTTAGATATTCAGAATGTTGCGGAAATTAAAAGAGGTAAAACCTTGATTTCTAGCCTATCGGCTAAGTTGTATAATTTGCTAAAAAATTTGCTTGCTCCAGAAAATCCTGCTGAAAAAGATTTCGATACTCTTATTGATATTCTTAAGGAACATCTAAATCCTAAACCGCTCATAATTCCAAGCAGACATATGTTCTTAAACAGAAAACAACAGGAAGGGGAAAGCATAAGTGCTTACATAGCGGAATTAAGATCGCTAGCGGTACCTTGTAATTATGATAAAAACATGTTAAATACAATGCTCCGAGACGTTTTCGTAAGTGGGTTACGGGATAGAACAACCTTAGATAAACTGTTCGAAGAAGATGATTTGGAATTATCTAAAACATTAGCTATTGCTTCGGCTATGGAAAAAGCTTCTCAAAGCTCAAATGCTATTATTGGTACGAAATTGAACGTAATACATTCAATTAAAAGTTATATGAAACAGCCCGTAAACAAAACGAAAGTTCAAAACTCGGCAGTGAAAATTGAAAAACCGTGCTATAGATGCCTTTCGAAGGATCATTCTCCGAATTTATGCAAATTTAAGACTGCAAAATGTCTTTTTTGTGGGAAAATAGGGCATATTAAAGTAGCTTGTTTTGCTGCCCAGAGAACACCCAAAACCAAAAAGAATTTTGTAAAACAGAAGCAAGTGGGGGAAACACAATATAAATAGCGTACCCATGGACGAAGTGACACTAAAGTCAAACTTAAAGGAGGAACCAAAACAACCTCCAATAATGATTTCGGTTTCCATTGATGATACACCAGTGCAGATGGAACTGGACACAGGGGGAACTGTATCAGTCATGAGCATTAAAAAATTCCGGAAAATTTCTGGAAAGGAACTTTCTCCTACTAATTTAGTTTTTTAGACGTACAATGGAAATTCTCTTGTACCTCTGGGATACGTAACAGTAGATGTTAAATATCGTAATCAGCAACAGGAATTAAATCTTTACCTAGTAGAACAAGATTTATACACGATCTTTGGTCGAGAATGGTTACACAAAATTAATATTGACTGGGCAGGCATCAAACATGTCAAAACAACTGGAGCTGAAAATGATCGTTTAAAATTACTTTTTAACAAGTATGCAGATATTTTTGATAATTCGAGTGTTGGGAAAATAAAGAATTATAAATGCAAATTAGAGCTGCAGCCGAATGCAAAACCTATTTTTTGCAGACAACGCGTTGTACCTTTCGCTCTTAAGAATAAAGTTGAAGAAGAAATCGATAGACTTGAGAGGGAAGGCATTATAGAAAACACAGAAACAAGTGACTGGGCGACCCCAATAGTATCAATTGTTAAGGCAGATGGCAGCATACGATTATGTGCTGATTATTCAGTCACGCTGAATAAAAATCTTAAAGTCCAGCAATACCCCTTGCCGCGAGTAGAGGAAATTTTTTCATCACTCAGTGGGGTTAGAGTTTTTTCTAAAATTGACTTTAGTCAAGCTTATCTGCAGATGGAAATGCACGAAGATAGTCAAAAACTCCTCACAATAAGCACTCACAAAGACCTCTACATTTGTAAACGTTTAATGTATGGGGTGAATGCCGCACCAGCGGTATGGCAGTGCTACATTGAATCTGTATTTAAGGATTTAGATGGGGTAGAAGTATTTTTTGATGATGCTCGCATTGCTACGCCCAATGTAGAAACCCATTGCCAAAAGTTAGAAAAATTCTTTGAAAGATGTCGGCTTCATGGCCTAAAGTTAAATAATAAAAAAAGCAAATTTTTTCAAAGTGAAATACAATTCCTCGGGTTCAAAATCAATGCTCAGGGCTTGTCAAAAACAGATGACAAAATTTTAGCTATTATGAAGGCAAAAACTCCCCAAAATGTTCAAGAGATTCAGTCGTTTATGGGACTTGTAAATTTTTATGGTCGATTCTCGAAAGATATTGCAACATTGGCATATCCGTTGCATCAATTGACCCGTAAGGGGGTTCAATGGAATTGGGATGCGGAATGTTCTGAAGCATTCGATAAAATCAAGAAAGAAATATGTTTGGACAGAGTCCTTGCTCATTACGATCCTAGCTTACCAGTTATCTTGTCAACAGATGCTTCACCTGTTGGCTTAGGCGCCGTCCTTGCGCACCAATTTCCCGACGGATCTGAACATCCTATTGCATTTGCATCTCGAACATTGACCCCAACGGAGCAGCGATATTCTCAAATAGATAAGGAAGCCTTGGGAATTATTTGGGGAATAAAAAAATTTTATTTATACTTAAAAGGTAGAAGATTTACTCTGGTCACTGATCATAAACCTCTTGTTGCCATATTTAGTTGCAAAAAAGGTCTTCCTGTATTGTCAGCAACAAAATTATTGCATTATGCATTATTTTTACAAGCGTACCAATTTGACATTATATATCGGAACACTGCTGAGCATGGTAATGCAGACTTCTTATCACGACTTCCTTTAAAATCAGAAGATTTAGATCTGAGAGATGAAATATCTATGTTTCCAGGGGTCGATCCAGCGCCAAATTGGGGCCGCTTTGCGGCCCCTTCACAAAATTCCGCATGGCAAAAGCAGCCCCATTCACAAAATTCCGCGTCGCAGAAGCGACCCCATTCACAAAATTCTGCGTCGTAAAAGCAGCCCCTTCACAAAAATTTATAAAAAGGCAGCCTTTTCACAATATGTTTTAACCGCAAATGTGTACGCATCTACGCGGTAGCCTCTTCCACCTTCCCCCATCTTATCTTTTTGCTTGCTGCGTGAGGTGTTTTTGCTCGAGAGCGTCAGAGGGGGGACGGGAGTTTGACACTTGTGATTGGTAGCTTGTTTTCAGGAAAATCTTAAATTTTACTTTGATTACGCAATATATATTTAGTATTAATTTGTGTTGAGTTTCAAAATCCAATTCTAAAATAACTACTTAAAATAAAATTATTTTACATGCTGTTTTTATATTTTTATTTGTTTTGAAGATCTTGATTTCCTTACATCGGCCATGGTAAACGAATTTTTCGCATTTTTGATGTTTACTGTTTTTGATGTTTGTTAAGAGGCAAACAAATAAAATTTCTTATATATTTATTAACATCATTAAATTGCAAAGTTTTAAACGAAATACCTACTCTGTAAGAACGTCAAAAGTCAAAAAATTAAACGCTGAATGCTAGTGCAGTATTATTTTGGGTTTTAATTACTTTTAAGTTTTTCAAACACATACATGGAATCTTTAATGAGTATTTCACTTCTGTGTTAAGAAATATGTGATATCTTTGAGTCTGTTCATATTGTATTTATTAGGAGTTATCATTACGTTCAGCAGCATGTGCAATTTTCATTGCTCTTAAAGTATTTGAGAGGGGCAAACAGGAAATCTGTTGTGAGACTTTCACCTTAAGAAAGTGTGCCTTGCATATGTATATTTGTAAAAAGCAATAAATGTAATGTATGTGTCAAATTACGAATAAAATGTTAAGGGTCTTACTTCCCCCCTCCCCCAGCGCATTTTCTCTTGACAGCTTTCATGTATTCTTCAAGAACTTGCAATCACCCCTGAAACCTGTCTAGGGCTTTTCTATAACGATACGACAGCTAAAAATGCTTTAATATAATCTTTTCCAAGAAAAAAATCACGAGAAGGTCTTTTTTACAAAAATAAAGACAATTCACAAAAATATTTTGCTTTTTCACAAAAATAACGAAATTTCACAAAAATATTTTGCCTTTTCACAAAATAGGGACCCAAAAAATAATACCTGGATCGACCCCTGGTTTCAAATGTGCCAAATTGAGACTTTGCCAATTACTTCAAAGGATCTTGCTAGAGAATCCAAGCTTGATGAAGAGCTAAAGCCCATCTATCATGCCTTAAAATCAGGGAAACATGTAAGAGGGAAGGGAGATGACACTGCCCAGTTTGCTGTAGAAGATGAATGCATCTTACGTGGATCCAGGGTGTGCATTCCAAAATGCTACCAAAGAAGAGTACTTGAAGATCTCCACACAGGCCATCTGGGTATGGTGAAAATGAAGGGTATAGCCCGCTCATACATCTATTGGAAGAATATTGACAAGGATATTGAAGAGATGGTAAGAAGCTGCACAGAATGTGCAAAGCATAAAGCTGATCCCCCAAAAGTTAAAACACACTACTGGGAATATCCAAGTGCACCCTGGGAGAGAATTCATGTAGATTTTGCTGGGCCAATCTTCGAACATATGTTATTTATCGTAGTGGACGCGTACTCCAAATGGCTTGATGAAGAAAATTACTTCTGCAAACACCAACGAATGCCTAAGAGAGTGTTTTCCGAGATATGGGTTACCCATTACCCTTGTCAGTGATAAAGGACCGCAGCTTAAATCAGAAGAGTTTGAAAAATTCCTGAAATGCAATGGTATTGTACATAAAACTTGTGCTCCTTATAAGCCATCTAGTAATGGTCAGGCAGAGAGGTATGTATATACCGTTAAACAATCGCTAAGGGCGATGTCTGACTTCCCAGGTTCCCTTCGTCAAAAAATAAACACGTTTTTAATGCAATATTGCAAAGCTCCAAACATGACTACCCAACAAAGCCCATCATTCATGTTTATGAAGAGATAGATAAGGACATTAATTGATCTGCTCATACCCGATGTTCGACACCAGATAGATCTAAGACGAAAAAAAGATATTTGTTTCAGAGATCGATTTTTCAATACCGGTGATCGAGTCGCTGTACGGAATTATCGCCAAGGGGATAGAAGGTGGAAATTCGGTACAGTCGTCAGTAGAGATGGTCACCTGCATTACACCATAGATGTTAACGGACAGTTATGGAAGAGACACATCGACCAGATACGCAACACTGCAGTATCCGAGTCCGAGACGTCACAGAGTACAGTCCCTAGATACAGGAATCGTCCACGGTTCAATCCGAGCCAAATAGGGAGTCCGTTTGCGAGGCTTCCCGAGATTCTGATGAACCCGCTAGCTCCAATGTTTGTCCAAACTCACCTGTGGTGTACCCCGATCCAAAAAGTCCATCCAGAAAGACAATAATGCCTACATCTGCTCCAGATCCCAAGCCCTTGCCAGCTGCTGAACTAACTTCAGTGCTTCGACGGTCAACTCGAATCAGAAAGTCTCCAAAGAGACTTGATCTGTAGTTATAAGGACTTTGGGGGGAAGGATGTAGTGTCTTAATGCTATTAACTTTAACTGTGACTGTATGAGAATGTAAACTGGATCGAGATCTAACTGTAACTGGAAAAGAAAAAAAGTGCTTTCACCGTTTGTTAAGATGTATGTAATTTTGTGTGCTTGTGCCAGTAAAGTATGTGTTGTTCGTAAGCGGTTTCGATGTACGTTACTTAAGTAAACCCACGCACCACCTTCCAACTAAGATGAATAAGGAAGGATACAACAATGGTTGATACAATTCTTTTCAGTACTTCTCTCCAGTAACTTTCTTCTTTTTCTTTTTTCTTCAATAATTGAGTATCAATTCTATTGATTTTCATTAATCTCTTATAATCAATACACATAGCTGACATATGTTCCTTTGAAACTTCATGGTCTGACAAAATCACAGTAATTGTTCTTCAATTTTGCAAGCCAGAAATTAATTTAGTTTTAGAATTTGAAAATAGTTTGCAAGGTTAACAGTAAACACATTCGCTTGTTTCTGAAAACACAAGCCAAGTTCTCTTTTCCATTCTCCTAACTCCATTCGATTTCTTTCTGTGAAAATTATCATTAGAAAATCCTCTGTAATAAACCTCATCCCTGTCTTTATACAATGATTTGGGGGGCCCCTAAACCGGAACTCATGGGCCTATTGTTAAATCACATCCCGACCGTTAAAAAAAACTCTGTAGTTTCGTTACAGTTGGTAAACTTTAAAACCAACGTATTCGAGCTTTAGATTCTTGCCGAACTTCGAGGCCCTATGGCATTGGCATCGTAATTCAAAATATTGGTGAAAAAAATTTGGGTGGGGGCCTCTAAACAAGTTATAATGAACCTTTTGGTAAAACAGGCCTCGACTGTAAAATAACTCATTTGTTTAGTTACAGTTGGTAATATTTAAAAGCAATTTGTTCGAGCTTAACAGTTTCCAGTCGAGCTTTGGTCCCTATTGTATTATTGTATCGCTGACTTTCGGGGCCCTGCGCCATCACGGCGCCCCCGCGGCTGCTTAGTTTGCATGCCGTTAGACCCGCCACTGGTCATACTTCATTGAGAAGAATAATTTTCTGGTATTTTCTTCGACAAAAGTAGACATGGATAACTTACAGGTACTAAAAAAAGTTGTTGTAAATAGAGAAATAACTTTTTCTACCCCCCTTTTTTTCAAGCTAACCCTTGTTTCAAAAACAAATCATAGATTGTTTCAATTTAGGTCAACCTCTCAAAAATAAATTATGTTTCATTTATTTTGTCATCAACCATATCAGCATTAAAAACAACTACAAAAGCACAAAAAATATATTATTTTAAATCTCACATGTAGCTAATTTTTTGCATTGAGACATTACTTAGAAAAATATTTAAAAAAAAAATGAAATTAAACGCTGAAAATTCATTGCAAAAGAAAATATCAAAATTACACATCCTAGAACAGGAGATCACTGTATAACTAAACTGACATTTTCTACCTACTCAAAAATGCTTTCTGGAAAATAAATGTTAGAAGGAGAATTATAAGGAAATATTTCACAAAAAAAAACCTTCTTTGAAATCCAAACTTGGAACAATCACATAAGGCACATAAAACAAGATGAAAAGCAATAAAATAATACCAATTATCGTTGCAATCAAATTTTCTAGTCGATCACTGAAGTTCAATTTTTTAAAATACTCTGGAATAATTAAAACTGACGAAAATTTAGAATCATATTGGAGATAAATTGAAATATAGTATAAGCACCGGCGATCGCAACAATGTATTTTTTTTAATACACCACGCTGAATTTTTTTTTCATCGAACAAACTGCATTGGTCGAGATATTGTGTAATAAACTACTAGTATGCATTTTAAATTTATGAAAGAATGAGATGTAGAAAAAGGAATTAATACTAACGAAATGCGTCCGGGGATGAATTTATAAAATTACAATCTGTAGGAACAATTTATTTTAAAGCAAAGAAAAAATATAGCCAAACATGGCCGTCGAATATAAGCCGACATTCTCTTACAAATTCAATTTTAATAATTAAGAGAAATGCTTGGTAATCATACCTAACAGCAACAATTTGAGTTCCCTTCGAGCATCCCGTTTGTCTTTCCTGAGTTGCCTTTCGATCTCTTGATTGATTCTTTTCTGTTCTTTCGCCTCCTCGCTCAGGCAACACGCCATGTTGACCTACAGGCCCCGAGGAACCCAGCTTTTTAATAAACACTCAAAAGCTTGTTTGGGTCCGCAGAAAGAGGCAATGGAGAAATACATTAAGTTGTGCTTAAATTATTGTCATCTCGGTTGTCAGTGTGGAACAATTACCGACTATGTTCCGACAATACATGGCCAATCACCGCTTCCGTCACACACACACACATCGTACACACAGTTGGGTGGGGTGTGGTAATAAGAGCTTGTTTCATTCTCGTAGTAGAATCAAAAGTACAAATCGTTCGAAATGCTCTTCCTTGGGATCAGAAACGAGAGAATGCTATTTTCAGCAAATTAAACATTAATTTCCCTTCTTATTAAATGTGCTGAAAATTTTCACAATGGAACAAAATTTTTAATGGGATTCTTCTGAAATATGCATAAGGGAGAAGGGCAAATAAAAAGTGATTTTTATACGCAAGTGCAACGCAACTTTTTGGTTGAAGAAAGTAGTACAAAAAGCATTTTTGCCTGCATTTTAATTTTGAAAGTTTTCGCACCAAACGCTCTCCAGATTGCGATTCCCACATGCAGCTAGTCCACGAGCCACGGCCTGGATTTTAATAATTATTATAACATAGAGTCCATAACAAAGAGAATTAGGTCAAACAAGAGGTCCACGTTAGTACTTGTTGAAACGTGTGTATAATTTTTCACACTATAAATTCAAATAGTGAATGATGATTTAAAAGTGTGCAGAAACGAAACTACAATACTCCTTTTTCCATAAAATTGGAACAATTATTTTGCTCAAGAGTTAGCACTTTTAAACTGTTGAATATTAAATAACATCTCTAGAACTGTAAAGGACACGATAAAACTTTTAATTTACAGGTTTTATCCTTTCAAAGTGAGATCCACAATGATAATTTTCTATTTGCAGCTGGTTGTCCCAACTTCTGGAGCCCCGCCCGTTCATTCAACGAAAAAGTCATGAAAAAGACAATTTTTGTTTTGGTACATTTAATTAAACAGTGATGAACAGGAAAACATCATTCACTGTTATTTCAGCTATCACACCTTTTCACAAAAGAAAATGATACAAATTTCCCATGCACCTCCCTCCCCCGTACCCAGTACCAAATGATGAATGAAAGGCTTCGTTCGGGAACTCGTGACCATGCGTATCAAAAATTTACATGACATCATACAGCAAGGAAAAAAAAGAAAAGATTTCTCTTATCATGTGACTCTTTGTTATTTAGTTTTTAAAGATCGCGGTAGGTTATCTTTGTTTAATAAGACAGACTTGTGTTTGTTCTTGTGCTCGATTTCATGAGAACTACGAAGCATCTTTGACCAATCATATACTTTGTTTATAGAAAAGAACTGACAAAATTTGTTGAGCAATTGCGCATTTCAAAATCCTTTATGTTCAGCGAATTGACTAAGAACTAAACGTAGTTCCAAAATTTGTACATTCGTTTACAAGAAAATTTGTTTGTATTTAAGCCTTTTAAATCTGTAAAGAAGTAAGTCTTCTGCTAGTGTGTGAAATTTTCTATTGTGTGTTTCTTTTCGCTTCAGTGCATAATCTTTTATTTCATATTTCTTATGTTGAATATTTTTTATGAAGTTTTTCCAGTGCGAAATATTTTCATTGTTTTTCGATGTACGCTATGTAAATTGGTTAATTAGTTGTTACTAAACACTAATCCGATTGTAATTTGCAATTTGAAAAAGCTTTCTTTTTACTAACATTTTGTAAATTCGAAATTTGCTATTTTTCAGTGTTGAATGGGCCGCAGAAATGAATGTTTTTATGTGAATTATTCGCTCTTGTCATTCCATGAGTTCATTCATTCCTTTGTCCAGACAATAACTTTTCTTTCACGAAAGTTTACTCGGACAAAAAAATGTTTCCGTTTGATAATAAATATTTATATCATCCCAATAAAATTATGTGATAATAAACGTTCTGGTGTTGGGAAGAATATTTTCCAACTTAATTCTGTGTTGTTTAATCTGGGCAAGTTTTTTCCTTCTCTTGAATTTTACTGTTTATTTAATTTGAAGATTTGTTGCTATTGTAAAAATATTCAGCCTCCGATAGACTGTGTAATGCAAAAAGTTATGTATAAAACATGTTCAATTCAAAGTTAAACCTTTTTATTTAATAGAATTTTTTTAAAAAATATGATCCTGTTGAACATAGATTACAACTTAAGTGAAAAAGGCACAAACGTTTTATTATTCTGTTATAACATTGTCAAAAGTTTATATGAACTTGAGCAGGGGTGGATACAGGATTTCATTTTAAGGGGGGGGGGGTATGCTCAAGAAAGTTGTCTTACTTACAACAATTTTTTTGAACTTTGGTTTCTTTAGGTGTCGACAAAAGAACAAAATTGGCCATTAGTTGGTTGCAAACTCAAGTAATTTTAACAAAAATAAATAAAAAACATACCTTATTATTAATTAAAATTAATTAATAATTCAATACATTAAAAGTAACCTAGTTAATTGTATTCTAATCTGTTTAGACCAGTATTCATATCAGCCGACTCAATACAATAAATAAATGCTATGAGAATCTTTTAAAAAATTAAATGTTTGATGAACATAATAAATTTAGATATTGATTAAATATCAGCATAATACTTGACACAGGACTTCTCGAGGAAATTTTCTGAAATGTTAAAGTATTTTTAGGCTAATTTTTGGATGCGTGAAGATATTGGGGAAGGTTCGGTGGCACTGTACGGCAATCTTTTCAACGAAATTCAAAGACATGTAATAGGGAAGTTTTCGATTTTTCAATTTTATTTTTATATGATAGAGCAACATGTATGAACATCATAGGTGAAAAAATTTTTGCGATACGATAAGTAGTTTTTTTAAAATTAATTTTTAAAGTTCAAGCGCCTGTGACGTCAGATGGCATAGGAAGTGACTTCCGATAGGAGAGAAACGCTAGCGAACCGGTTCCCATGTCATGGGAGAAATCGAAGAACGTGCATTTGACTTCGAAGATGAAACGTAAAAGGCTTATCTCCTCGCGTTTCTGGAACATTAAACCTCTCATCCTCTCGGAAATATTCGAATTTCACCATTGATATTATTTGAGGAAGATTATTTAGATTGTGCTTTAACGAATCCGGCCTCCATAGTGTGTTAAAAAGGATTATTGAATTTCTAAAAAATAAAAATATCAGCGCGCTAAAAATGTCCCTAGCGAAAACAAGGGATCTTCGGCGGAAGGCTGGCCATTCGCGCCCTGTGACGTAGGCTCGTGACGTTTCAGAAGAGCGCACTTTTGCGCGTGGATTTTTAAAAATTCATTAAAAATCAACCACGGTGTTTTAAAATTCGGCGATGGTGAATTTTTTAGTTTTGAGGGTCAATTAACAATATGCAATAGCCAAAATATGAACATTTAATAGGTTGCAACTTCCCTATTGTAGGCTGTATCTAGTGGTGTAAAGGTCTCCCCCAACTCCAACAAAAGCTGGATTTTCCTCTTGAAATATTTTCAAACTTGAAATCGATTTTAGTTCATCTCTGATGACGTTGAAGAGAAGAGGGAATGTTCAGGAGCTCTCTGGAAACTTTTCGATGCTAAAGCTTCATAAACGCAATTGTAGGCTATCTTTGACAACATAAATTTTCAAATTTTTTTAAAAATGTTGGGAAGTGAGATGATTTTTCCGTCTCCCCTGGAAACTTTTTGAAAATGACGTCCTAAAAACGAGACTTCAACCGTTTTTTGACGGACAACGTTATGAGAAAGAGATCAGAGGGAGGTTTCCCTTTCTCAAAACTGTTGCTCATTTTAAGCTCTTCACTATTGTGAAGAAAATGATTTTCTGTCTTCACTCAGAAATGTCTAAAAACGAAATTTAGAGCCAACTGTTATGTTAGGTGATTTCGTGCACATCCTGGGGTCCCTACCTTAGAATTTTTCTGAAGTTTAAGTTTCAAAAACCCAATTTTAAGCTATTTTTGGAGACATTGGATGAGATAGGGATTTTTAAGTTTGAAGTTCCTAAATACACACTTTAGACTATCTTCAATACAGGAAGGATCGAAGGATCAGGGCTTGACTGTCCTTGGGAATTTATTGGTATTGAAATTATAAAAACTCTATAATCTATATTAGGCTAAAAGATGAGATGTGAAGGGATTGGGTGGATGTTATATCCCTTGGCACTGTTTAGAGACCAAATTTGGGATGGTTTGTTTTTTCACTAATAGAGTTCGAAATGTGAAAGGCTTTGCCTACAGATCATTTTACTAATTAAAAACCTTTCCTTAAAATGAAAGACTAAATGTGAAACATTGTGTGAAGGAATTTGTTGATAAGGGCAGTTCTCAAAAGGTGGGAACAAAAAAGTTAACTTTGAGCAATTTCAAAAATTTTCGAATTTGATATCAATTTTTCTTTTATTCTATAGTATGCATACCTAGAACACAATATATGAACATGAAAAGACAGCAGGTATTTGTAAAAATTGTTAATTAGCAAATTAAATCAGCAATCTGTAGGTAACAGATTTTGGACATTGTTGTCATGTAGGTAACGGATTTTGGACATCATCATAATATAAGTTTCACCATTTTTGACAACTGTTAATCTGATTTTTAACTTTTCCAATGAAAATTTTATTTACTACTTTTTGAATTTTGCAATTTAATGATAAAGAGGATATTAATGAAGTACTTGAATGGCTATACATACTGCTCTTTACATATAATAAAGTTTTGGAATGATTTTGAAGAAGTTGATGAAAGGTAGAAAAAAGCTTCATGGAAATAATTATACAAACTTGTAGTTTGATTTATTGGGACAAATAAGGAATAAAAATAGAAACAAATAAATACGACATATATATTTTTAAAGGAAAAATAAACAAAATATGCTTTAAGAAAGAATGTAAAAAATGACATCAGTTTTAATAACGAATATTTTTTTCTAATGTCATAAGAATTAAAACGATGTCTAAAAAAATTATTGAAAAAAGAAATTCGTATTTCTATTTCGAGATCGTTAAATTATGTTTAAAAGAAAGAGAAAAAAAAATTCTAAAATAATAAAAGCGGCGGGAAAAAAAATTGCTAGCGCATGTGATAACGTCGCCAAAACTGGTGCAGCTGACGATTAACTACATTTGTGAAACTGGAATCCCCCTCTGGTAACCTTGAGCGTATCGTATACTGTGTTATCGCCAATGTCGCCAGCGGAAGTTTGCTTGGCGATGTTAGCGCAAAATGGCTTTCGTTCGATCATAGAAAGCCATGTTACTACTGTAATTTATGCATTGTTCAATGTGTAACGTATTAATTATGCAAAATACCAATGGATTAAAGAAGATAACATTATAATAACCTTTTTTATTGAGGTTAGAAGACAGTGGATCATCAAAAATTATGAATAAACGGACAGAATTATCGGCATCAAGATCGTAACGCCATTTGGACATCTCACATGTATGTTTAAGAAAAATCATTTTTCTTCTAAGATACTGCATAAAAGCTTATGAAAACACTTTTAAACAATTAAAAATTGATTCTGAGGATCGATAAATACCTTTAAAACGAAAACATCATATACTTAGTTCTCAAATAATAGCATTTTAAAGATCGCAACTTTTGGACATACATCAAATTTCAAAGTTACGTTTTTTTAAAATCGTTTACAAAGTAAATAATCTATCTTTATTTTTGTTATCTGTGTAAAATATTAACAAAAAGTTATTCAGTGTAAGATTCATACCTTTAATTTTTTTTTGAAATGTATGGAAATAATTTAAAAAAAATTTTTTTTAATGGTACATTTGCTCAGTTAACGTTTTGGTATGTCCAAAATTGTGCCTTTTAGCAAAGAAAATATTTTTTTAAGGGCATTTGAAGAGCTTTTTTTCCATAATTTATGTCAATTCTTGTCTCTATACAGCATTATAATTTACCTCAAAAATTTTAGAGTTAATTAAAATGAAAGTTATTTGGTGTTGAAGCTTCAAAGTTGAAGTCTGTGTTTGTTCCCACCTTTTGAGAACTGCCCATAAGTAGAAGACCATTATAACGCACACCTTAGGACCAAAGCTGTTGCATTATACAAGTTTTGGCATTATATAGGTTGTTTCCCAAGTTTTGAAACTAATATTCAAAATATTTCTATATCAGCACTTCAGAATTGGTTTTATCTGCAATGAGTAGTAAAGCACTAATTATAGAATTAGTTATTCACAAATAAATATGTCTCACAATCAAAAGAAAGTGAATTCTCTTGCACTTCTGGTAGTTTCATGGTTTGCATAACAGCTGCATTTTAAAGAGCCATCTGGTATTTTCTTTTTACTGTGAACAATCATTTTCATTTAAAAGCTTTGAATTATGATGAGAAGATGAAAAACTGTTTCAAAATTCAATTTGCCTAACAATTTTTATGTTTGCAAGGCAAAACAGAGGGATTTTTTAAACTTAAAAACTTATTGTTTACCTCTGAAAAGTTGTGCGGTTTATAGAGAATTGCGTTATATAGGTCGGCGTTATAATGGTATTCTACTGTATAGTGCAGTAGTACAGGCAATTATTATTAGAGTTGTGAATAATTTTTTTATAAAATGAACATAAAATTCATTCTGTCGTAGTGAACATTTTGTAGTCAATTACCAATCAAAGTAATTGTTAAAACACGTAATGCTATACTGAAAATAAGAAAGAAACCCCCCACCATTTGAGACCTCTCCTTTTACTCTTGTCACTTTCCTTTAAAAGTTTTTTCTTTTCTTTTTTTAATGCAGTAGTTTCCTCGGAACCCCCCAAAAAAAGTGCCGCTCGGGGCGAACCGCCCCCTCCACCCTTCCCTAGCTACGCCACTGTACCCGATTCTAAGTCAGGTGCAACAGAAAAGAATAATAATCTACAGAAACTTTACAAAAAATATTTACACAATTCAATAACTATTGGGAATTAAATTTGTTCTATAAAAAGCGATTGGGCGGCAGATACTTCGTTTTTTCATTATACTGGCGCCTGAAGACAGACTGTCTCAAACAAAGCTATTTTACTGCTTACTAATAAATAGAAAAGTGACATGTAATAGCCCCAAAAAAAGGAATTCAAAAATTATATTTGACTACCTGTTTTTGTTTTATGTTCTTAAGCCCCAAAGCAGAATACTTGACGATGTTCTACAACGTAAAATCATTTGATCAAAATTGTTCTGCAAGTACTTTAAGCATTGTAGAATATACAAGCAACCAACGTGAATTTTTCCACAAATCGGGAGCCCTAAATCAAAATCTTTTCATACAGGATTTTTTTTTTCTTAAAGCTTCACTGTTGCTATGCATTCTTCATTTTCAACCTAAACCGATTGAGATCCTCCATAATATTTCATACGCTTTCTAAAATGAAAGAGCAAAGATGCAAAATTTTATAAAAATCCGAATCTAGGTGTCAAATCACGTTTTTTTTTTGGTTAATTTTACATGACATAAAAGAGGAATTGAAATAATGTTAATAAATAAATAAATTACTAAAATAATAAATGAAATGCGTCGAGTTACGGTAGCGTATAACAAAACACTTCAAAACTTTCGAAATAATTGAAATATTTTCAGGATGCAAAAGGATTGAAATCTCAAACAAGACACGTAATTTTCGGCGATGGACGCGTCTTAATGTTGGCATGTTTCCAAAACATATGTTTTTGGTGGAAATTGCAGTGAATGAAGATCGATTCGGAAAAATAAGGAAAAGGACAACCAAAAATTTCTGCACAAACTGCCGATTTGTTTCAAATTTCTAACCCAAGACCGAATTTTGAATCGAATAATTTCTGTGAATTTTAGATTTTCTTCTAATTTAAAGAAATTTGCAGAATTTGTGCAAAATTTTTTCTTGAGTTTAAAAATATTTGCAGAAAATCCGCAGTTTCTGCAGAAACTTTACAGAAATCTGTAGAATTTCGGCAGAAAATTTCTCTGAGTTTTCCTCTCACATTTGAACAGAATTGTTCTGCAGCTCAGAAATCTGTTCTGCGACATACGTCGTAAATTTAGCAGTATTCTGCTTTGGGGCTCTTAAGCACCCTATAGGGATGAAATTTTTCCTGAATTCCCGCTTTCTATATTGGGTTTGTAAAGTTTTCCTCCTTGTTTTACTTTTTCTGGCCTCAGAGTGATCCTATATTTCTTTAAATCTAAGAGATTTTGATTTTTCTTGCATTTTTGGTTCAGCTATTGTTAAATTTTCCAACCTATCTTCATCCATCGCAATATTAGCCATAAATGCATATTTTGGAAACATGCCATCATTGTAACAAGTGCATCTCCGAAAATTTCATGCCTTGTTTGAGGTTTCAATCCTTTTGCATCCTGAAAGTATTTCAATTTTTTAGAAAGTTTTGAAGTGTTCTGTTGTGTGCTTCCGTAACAAGACTCATTTTATTTATTATTTTAGTAATTTATTTATTTATTAACATTATTTTGATTGCTCCTCAAACCGGGATGGATATAGAAATTTTTTTTGGAGGGGGCACGGAAAATTGAACAGCTCCCCCCCCCCCCCCCCCACCGCCATTGATGCTTTGTTACAAAGTTTTAATGACTTTATTTTTAGATGAGTATTTTTTAAATTTTTTTTAAAGGATTCCTTCAGGTTAATGAATCTACTTCTAAGTACATGAATACTATGCACTAACATATGTTGAATGTTGACGAAAAGCATCTTTAACGTTTCAAGCAATTTAAATACTAAACTCAATACCATGTCACCCAGATGCTAGACAATGAGCTGCTTTACTTAGGAACATGCACGAAATTGCAGTCCTCGGCTGGAAATGACTGAGCTGGCGGTGTATTTCTTGTATTGTCATAATGATTATAACACGAGGGCAGGGTTGTTAAATGAACTCATACTTCACTTGAGTTTTTTTTAAATTAATTTATAAAGAAAATCATAACTTCATAAGGTATAAGTTTTACTGAAAAATTCAGAAACTATTTCTGTGTGAATTTCAAAACAGTTGCTGATTTGTTCTTAAAGCCATGATACAGTTGAGATAACATGTTGATACTACATGCCTTTTACATTAAAAATCATGGTTTTTCTAAGAAACTACCATATGATTTCTTTCATTTTGTATTTTTTTATAAGCTGAAAAAAAAAACTATTATTTTGCAAAGAGGTTCCTGGATCAAAATGACTCTTTTAAGTGCGCCTACACATTAAAAAAAAAGTTAATTATTGATTCAGTCAAAGATGAATTAGTGGATAAATCGCGATAATACAGTCCCTTGAATTCGAAACCAGTGGAGTTAAATGTATTCTGCAAATCTGGGCCTCTGACTCCAGTAATACTTCTTTAGCAAACAAAAATACTTTTATTCAAAATATGCTGTGTGTGTTTTGTGTTCTTTTTTAATTAACTACGTAAAAAAATGCAAAAGAAAGGTCAATTAAAAAGTAATAAAATAGTGAAATTAATTCATCCTTTGGGGCGCATGAGCCCCCTGCCCCCCTCCCCAAATCTGCTACTGCTCATGCCATGTAAAATTAATAAAAACAAAAGTGGCTGGAATGTTTGCATCTTCTTGCTTTTTATGCATTTACGAATGCATATAAAATATTTTTGAAGAATCCCAATTGGTTGGTGTAGGAAAAACGGTAGCACTCTTAGGTGAGGAGAATGAAGATATAGTGCAGGGTTTTGCATTTTCTTTCAATAATGTGAGCCTGAAATTTTGATTTTATGCTCTTTTCAGTATTAAGACCGAATACTAAACAAATGAATTAAACTTTCCTTTCATATTCCTATATGAAAAAATTCTGATTTAGGGATCCCTATTTGTGGAAAAGGTCTCGTTTCTGAATGTACAATGCTTGAAGTACTTGCAGAAAAAATTTGGTCAAATGATTTTACGTTCCAGAACATCACAAAGTATTCTGCTTTGGGGCCCCTCCTCTTTCTTTGTATCCATCACTTCTTTAATGCTCTAAAATATGAATGCAAAAAGACATTTACTTTTTTTCATGGTTTCGACATTTTTATTTATTTTATTTTTTCAAGCAAACATTCAAGTATTAGCTCGGTTGTATCCGCCACTGAGCTTGAGATAAATTTCGTTCAAGCATAGTCCATTTTAAATTTAGGCCATAGTTTCAACTTTCCACAAGAAAGTACCAAAATAAATTTGATGTACAAAAGCAAGGAAAGGGAGTTCCACCGGTAAGTCCCATAGCTTCCACTTAAGTTTCTGATTTTTATTTATTTTTTACTTTTCAGAATGAAGTTACTTCTTTTGCTGACGTGTGCTGTATGGGTTGCTCAAGCGTATGTGTCTGAACTAGATCTTTTCAAGGAAGAATGGGAGCTATTTAAACTGCAATTCAGTGAGCTTATAGTTATTTTCTAAATCTTATTTGTTAAGTTTAAACGAGTAAAGAGTGCAGTTTTTCTCTTGCAAACTTTAAATTTTTCTGTTTCTTGGTTGCAGTAGAAAACCTCTTTCTATTTTTATTTTTCAAAATTTAATCTCAATTCAAACAAAATAAAAACCAGGCAATATTCTACCAATATGTCTCTAGTTTCTTAAAGTTTTTATCTATAGTTTTTTAAAAAAAGGAAATATATATATATACAGTGAAGCATTTTAGTTATATGTTTTTCAAGGGACTGTATGAAAAAAGTATATGAATGGGAAAAAAAGCGTTTTTATGTTAATATGTATTTGACCTTGCAGGGACCAATTTGAAAATCATACGAAAGAGAAACTTATAAACTGTGCTTCACTGTATTTTACGAAGTTTTTCTAATTTATTCCCTTTGAGGTATAAATTTTAAAAAAATCTGCATTCTTTGTCTTCAAAAGTGTCCGAATTAATACACTCACTGCCAAAAGTTAAGCATGGAGAGGTAAAATGTGAAAAAATTGATGAGTACTGCTTTGATTGACATGAAATTCAACAGGAAAGTAGTAAATATGTTTATTCAAAGACAAAACAAAAAAAATATATGCAGAAATGAAAACAATTGTACATTTTTATAAATTAAAAGATGACGCCATAATAGGGTCATTTACAAAATATTGTTTATACTTAAACAACAAAAACTGACTTTAATAGGGTATGTGAGCATCCCTCATCAGCATACAAAGTTTACAGCGTGAACCATGCATTTTATAAGGTAATCAGCCACTACAGAGTCGAGTAATCACCGATCCTCATCTAGAGCTGTTTCCAACTCTGAGAGTGACTGCAAGTGGGAAATGTGTACTCACAGCATGGCCAAAAGCATCCCAAAGATTTTCAATGAGATAAAGATCGAGCGAGTTCGTTGGCCAGTCCATACGTGTTGTATTCTCACCCTCCAGGTACTCATCAACGATGGTAGTTCAATGGGGACGCTCATTTTTGTCAATTAAAACAAAATCAGAACCCATTGCTGCAGCATACAGTCTCACATGGGAGTCTAGGACTTCATTCCTATACCGTATGGCCGTCACAGAACCCGCCTGTAGATGTGCAGGTCGTTTCGATAACCTAACGAAATCCCTGTCCAGACCATGATACTTCCACCTTGGAATGCGTGATATTCGGTGATGTTCTGGAGCCAATAACAATTACCTTATTCTCTTCAGACCCTTACACGCCTGTCATCAGGTTGCAGAGCAAATCTTGAGTCGTCTGTGAACATAACATTGCCCCAATTAGACACAGTCCAACTGACATGTTGGCTGCAACATTTTGATCGTGCCCCTCTGGATTGAACGGAGAGAGGAACACAAACTCGTGGTACCCGGGAGTACAACCCAATCATGTGTAACCTTCGGCGCACAGTAGTGGCAGATATCATCTTACCAATGACCACTGCAACCATAAATGTCACACGTGTAGGGTCGTTTTTCGGTTCCACTTGGCTACAACAGCAATATATCGACCTTCCGCGAAGTTTGTAACTCTGGGCGACTGGTCACAGGTCGACTGTTTTGGCTCATTAGAAATGGTTTCCATGATTGTGAAATAACAGAGTGAAGAATCCCAAAGAAGCAGGTCCAACAGCAGGTCATCACTCAGATTCTTTCATGTTGTTTCTGAAAGCCAAATAATCATGGCTGTCTTGAAAACAAATCGCATAAAAGTTCTAACCCCCTTTTATTGGTATTTACAAGCAGCTCCTGCGACCCTTCGTAACGCTGTCTTCTGAAACGACTTGTCTTTTTTGCATATTTCTTGGCACAAAACTGTTATTAACTGTTCTCTAACTTATTTGCATACTTCTATCTACCTCTGCAGCCAGTTGCAGCCTCTCCAATTTGGATTGGTTTCTGAAAATTTACATTTTCATCTCCGTGCTTAACTTTTAGGCCAGTGCCAATAATGTTTGAGACCAAAAAAATTTAGAACAGGATAAAACCAGTTCGAAAGGTAAGAAAATCTAATAACATTAATAAGAAAAATAAATTACGGGCGAGCTGAGTTCGGGAAGGGGGGTTTAAGGGGGGAAAACGGTTTATCACAATTTCTGGAAAAACTAAGAGTCCTATCGAAAAAAACTAAATTGCAAAGTTGTTGGTAATAAAAAGATCTACAACTTTTGTATTTGCATTTTTTTTCTATAACCTCTAAATATATGCGAAAAATTCAAAAAACCGACTTTTTGATTTTTTATTTCCCACGAAAAAAAATTTTTTTTCACTAAATTTAATGAAAAGTTACCTAATTATGTCCCAAATACACTGTAATTTTTTGGATTTAAAATATTTATTTTTTCTCCTTATTTTGATTCAATATTAAAAAAGCATCAGAATGTTCAATCAAAAAGTCTCACGTCAAAATATCCGATTTTTTTAAAAAATCGGAGCAAGTTTTTTTTGTTGGAATCTCTACTTTTTAATGGTATAAAAAACCATATACAATACTATGGAAACTTTTCGCAAAAAATGAAGAAAATCAAAAAAACTCGAATTTGAAAAAAAAAAGTCATAACTATGTAAAAATTTTAAGCTTTTTATTAAAATGCACTTTAACTACTCGAAAAATGAAATTTTCCATGTTACACTGACACAAACTGAAAATAAAAATATACTACAATAATTAAAAATCGAGCTACAGCATGTGTTTGTTTTACCCTTCTCATCCACCATTAGACGGTGACTGCAGTGCCCCCTATAGTTTTTTGGAGTTACGAATAGCAAGCTACACTGTAGGATGGGATAAATGAGCTACTTCAGCAATTTTGAACTGTGTTACCTTGAATATTATGAAAAATAATCAGTTTTCTAATAGTGTTTGCTGTTAATTAACGAATACGAGCCATTTTTCAATAATACAAAGAACTTACGAAGTAAACAAGCGGAAATTAACTCCAAACGATTTTTTAAGTTTCACTGCAGGGAAAAAATAAAATTAAAATAAAACACAGACGATAATTGTAATTTTGAACTTTTCCGAAAATATTTCAGTGCAGAAAAACTTCCATGGCGTTTTTATCCTCCAAGTGACGAATATTTCTAGAAGCCGCATTAGGTAGATATTTCTCTATTGGGTCATTCCGTGTCAGATCATCACACAGTTTAGGACGGACCGTCACAGAACTGGATGAAACTTGGTACATGAAGAGATTTAGCCCAGTTATGAATGAAAATGCTAAAAAAAAAATTTCTTTCACCTCATTCAAAAGTTATTAAATATTAATTATTCAAATTTTCATCAAAAAATGCTACACTTTGAGACGGTTAAATCTCATTTTCTCAGAAACTATAACAGATACAAGCTAGAAATTGGTCTCGTTTTGAAGCTCTTTTAATGTGCTTTAATTTGATGTGCAACTTAATAAAATCAAAAAATAATAATTTTAAAATTTAATTAAATTAAATTTTAAAATTTTAATTTCTTAAAAATGGACAATTTTAAAATTCTGAAAAAATTTACAAAATTGCTTCGTGTTATCCTCCAGCATATTACCAAGTTTCATAATGGGATCTTAATGGGATCAGATGATAAAGGGAGGACAAGTTTTACATATATCAAAGTTTCTGCATTTTGGACAAAATACCTTTCTGATGGATTACTCAAATATTATTCTAAGTTATTAAATTAGCACAGGAAACTATAAATGAACTGCTAATAGTAATGTAAAACCTTCTAATGTCTTACACCTACTTTAAAATTGAATGAAATTAAAATAATAATGGAAATGAAATAAAATAACTGAAAGTTAAAGAAATGAAGTTTGCACAGCAGAAGACAAGGCTTGAATGCTGACTGAAGATATTTTCAACAGGAATTGTGTATTACAGAACAAGAAAGTATTATAAACACCAGAAAGAATCCCTCTACCCCCCCCCCTTTTTTTTGTGGAAGGATCATTTTGTAATCCCAAATATACCCTCCCCTCTCCTAAAAATTTTCAGATCATCTTCATCCCTTCACCCCCCCCCCCAAATAAATAAATAAAAATGAACATTTTATGCTCTATTTGGCAAGCATTTCTAGAGGTTTAGTTTCCCTCTTCATGTGCTGGTTTTCTTTTCTAAAAGAAGACAACAAGAAGAAAAGAAAACACTACCACTTAAACAAAACAAAAACAAAAAAAAAAGGATCTTGCAAAAAAAAAAAAAAAAAAATAGTTTCAGTTTTATTCCTTCCAAAAGTCTAGACGCCTTTTGATGCAAGGGCACTTTTCTTTTTGTTCAGTTCATATGTGTTACAAAAGAAGTTCATGTGAGTGTACTGCTTTTGATTATTTTTGGAAGGGGTTTTGGTAACTTAAGGTGCAAAATCCTTTCTTTCAAAAAAATATTGTCGCCCCCATGCCATAAAATTATGACAGGCTTTTATTAATTCATTTCTCCCTTTTCTTTAATATTAATAGTAACTATTATTTACTTATTTATTTTGTGTACTCTAAAATTAATATTGCTACAAACAATTATTTTGGCAAATTTTACAAAAACAAAATTTGATTATAACCTCCCCCCCCCCTTTTTTGGAATTAGTAAGTTATCTTTTGAAACTAAAGGGGGGGGGGGGGTGCTTTTGAGATTTTATGGTACTGCTGACTGAACTCCACAAGCAAAAACATGAAACATGTTGAAAAATTGGTCAAACCCAAACCAGTGAAAGGTGGGAAAAAAAACAGTGAGGCAGAACGAACCGTTGGATCTCATTCTCAATAGCCACCCCCCAGTCTGTTTCATTTTGTTAGCAAAGGGGGTGAAAAGGGTAGCTTACTGTTTCAGATCTAAATTTGTAGTGGATTATTTTAAGTTCACATCCCAAGAGAAAATATTTTCTTTTTTTCCCTTTCTTCCTTTCCTATTTTAAAATTTTATTTCTTTTTAATTTATTTTTCTCAATAAAATGAGATTTAGATGATTAATATTTTCATTAATGAGTTATTTTTCAGGAACAAATCGTACTAAGAAAAACTTCATTTCTAGTAGACAGTTCTGCATAAAAAAGTGAACATGTATGAAGCATATTTATTTATTTACTTATTTATTTATTTGCACATAAAATAATAACTATTCAGCACAATAACCCATATTTTGGCAGATATGTGAAACTTGTCCTCCCTGTATCAACTGATCCCATTAAGATCCCTATATGAAACTTAGTGAGATGTGAGAGGATAACACAAAGTAATTTTGTGATTTTTTTCAAAATTTTAAAATTGTCCGTTTTTGAGAAATTTAAATTTTAAAATTTATTTAAATTTAATTTTAAATTAAAAAAATTTGAATTTCATTAAGTTGCATATCAAATTGAAGCAGATTAAAAGAGCTTTAAAACAAGACCAATATCAGGCTTGTATCTTTTATAGTTTCTGAGAAAACAAGGATTAACAGTCTCAAAGTGTAGCATTTTTTAACAAAAATTTGAATAATCAATAATTAATAACTGCTAAATGAGGAGAAAGAAAAATTTTTTTTAGCGTTTTCATTCATAACTAGGTTAAATCTCTTGATGTAGCAAGTTTCATCCAGATCTGTGACGGTGCGTCCTAAAATTGCTCCAAATTGTGTTGATTTGACGTGGAATGACTCTAATTGTCTCTGTGTATGTAATATATTTCAACACTTTAAAACTAACATTTTTCCCTAGAACATTGCAAATTGCTTCTATTCTTCAGAAATGAAACGAAGTATGAAATTAAAATTGCTGTTTTTACACGCCAAAATGGCTATGAAAAGTATAATAGAATGGAAAAAGGTTGCATGTTACTTTTTTACTGATTTATATTTTAAGTACGAAAACAAAAATATACTTTTTGTTAACAAGAATTTTCTATAGCTCCAAAAAATAATTCAATTCCATTACTTTTATGGAACGTTACATGCGGGAATAGTTATAAAATTAACCAAATTTTATTCTCCCATTCCAGCACAGCTCTGAATGTAAAATTCATAATTTTTTACAAGCAATGTTGTTCCAACCACTTATTCAGTTATTCAACATGTGATTCTGTGCTAAAATCATATGTAGTCATGGAAAAACAATGAATAGCAACATAGCAGGGCAATCAGGGCACCAGGGCACTTTTGCTCCTTACAATTTTTTTTAATATATATTAAGGTAAATAGTATGTGCATTTTAACCTGAATCAGTCGACTACAAAATAAAAATAGTATTTTCTTTCATAAACAGTATACTTACGTAACATAACCTAAAACAAATCGAATGATACAGTTAAATCGTCGTTTTATTAATCAAAAATTTCTTTCATACATTTCTTTTCAATGCACCGGAAAGTTGAATATATGGAGCTGATATTTTATTTATACTACATTTTTTAACCGTCACGTTAAATCGGAAAATCTCACTGAAAAAACGATTTACGTAACCATTTTGCAGTATGGATATGTACATGAAATACACCACCAGCTCAGTCAGTCCAGTCGAGGACTGCAGTTTCGTGCTTATTAGCAATCATCAGCCCAGCTTAAGACTTGACTTTGCCGGAGGTGGAAATCGTCTTAAGCAAGCCAAGAGTGCCAAAACAAACTGGTAGCTAATATGGAACTAGCACAGACCAAACAAGTAACCGAAACAAGTTCGGTTCAACTCGAATACGGTAATTTACTGAAAATATGGATATGTGTTTATAAATAGATTTGAAACATTGTAGAACAACATTAAAAAATTAAAATTTCGCATTTTTTTGGCACAAACAAATTTAAGTTTGCTTATGATAAACTAATTAGTCATCATAATTTAATTGTGATGACTGTAACAATAAAATTAAAATGATTTCGTCTTTTCAGATTATCGGCATGGATGAATCTCTTTGCATAATCTGCAATAAGGCAGATGAGAAGTAAGTTTATGAAATTCAAAAAACAGCTTTAAATCGTTTAGTGGGGTCTAGCAAGGAAAGAGTCGACAATAAATACAAAAAATTTGAGAATTTAGCAACAGCTTTTATTCATCGTACTTGTCAAAGTCAATACAATGATGAGTTTTCAATAGCTACGTTTCGTACTTTAAGGCAGAGAAAATCAACGGAAGGAAAAGAAATAAATAAAGACGCTCTTACATTTAATTTCCAATCACATTGTTTTTTTTTTGCGATAGGTTTTTCGGAAATATTTCAAAAGAAAAAATACGATCAGTTCAAAATAACACTACAAGAGATAATATACACTTAGTCACAAAAGTAAGTATGCACAATGGATGTGATGATGTCCTATGAAAAAAAACAGACACACGATATTTAAGTTTTCAAATTAATGATTTATTTTGTTTACAGCAAAATCGAGTTTAATAACAAAATGAAAAATATTTTTAAAATACAAATATTTAATTAACAAGAAAAACTTAACTTAAAATAAGATGAAATTTACATCATAAAAGTAAGTATGCAAACAAAAACAAAGAAATTAATATTGCAAATTTTACAATTTTTCAAAAATAATCAGTAAATATTTATTTGTTGGATAGCCTTTGGCTTTAATAAGAGCTCTCAATCTGGATGACACTGATTTTACTAAATTTTGAGTGACAGAAGATGGTATTTTATGCCACTCTTCCAAAAGGACTTTTTTAAGATCATTCTTAGTTTTGATCTGTTGCTTGCTAATTTGGCGATCGAGATAATCCCACAAGTGTTCAATGGGATTAAGATCAGGTGACTGCGGTGGGTTTTTAGCTGTTTCGCACGTTATATAGCAGCCATTCCCGAACAACCCGAGCAGTATGTTTTGGATCATTATCTTGTTGGAAAGTGAAAGATTCATCGAGTAACAATTTAGAAGCACTTTGGCTTAGATTATTCTTTAAAATATTCAAATAGCTATATTGATTCATTATTCCTTCGATTATAACTAAATTTCCTATTCCAGTTGCTACCATACAACCCCAAACTATAACCGAACCACCACCATGTTTCACAGTTCCTCGCATATTCTTTGGTTCTAGAGCTGCATTTGCTTTCCTCCAAACTTTTTGGTATTCATCTGACCCGTGGATGTTTAATTTACTTTCATCCGAAAAAATCACCTAATTCCCAAAATTTCTGTCCTGCTTTTCATTTTCTTTTGCAAAATCTATTCCCTTTTTGCGATTCACTTTGCTAACAAATGGTTTTCTTCGCATATTTCGACCATGGTATCCTGTCTTCCATAACACACGGAAAATTGTTTCAGAATTGCATGACTTCGCAAAATTGTTTTTCACATCAGTTGTCAATTTTGGTGCACTAATCTTCGTATTTTTTTCACATTTCCAACAATAATTTGCATTTCTCGATCCGTGAAAAATAGGCGGTCGTCCTGTTTTTGGCTTGTTTAGAGTATTTCCCTCAGCCTGGACCTTTTCAATGGTTTTTTGCACTGTTGCAGGACTTTTGCCTATGATTTTAGCGATTAGTCTTTGGGACTTGCTTTCCCCTTATAGAGCTTTATTATTGCATCCTTTAGATCTTATGATAACACTTTTCCACGTGGAGGCATTTGTGAATTGTTAATTTAATTTAAGCTCAAACTTACAAGCTTTGTAGCAGAACTTCTAAACTTATCACTGAAATACGAAAAATCACTCGAGAAGTTTCATTCACCCTATTTAAAAGTCAAAAATTCAGACTGAATACATACTTTTGTCATTTCAATTCCTATTAGTAGTTAATAAAATTACTCTTAAAGTTTTTTGAAAATATAATGATTTTGTGTATTTTTCATTATTTTATGACTTGAATCAGAAGCGATGAACAACACTCTCTAAAATAATATTTTTCTTATATTTATTACAGAACTAGAGCTTTTTCACTTAAGCTATGAGTTGCATACTTACTTTTGTGAGCAAGTGTATTACAGCATATTCAAAAACAAAACACACAGAATGATTTCGATAAAAACATAAAAGCTCGTTTAAGAAATGTGCCTGATTTAGTTGCAGTAAAAGCGCGTTACCATACTGCTTGTATGTCGGCTTTTTATAACGAAAGAACTGAAAGAAAAATAGGTCGCTCAGCAAGCGAAAACACTAAGAATTTTATTAATTATCTTATTAATTATATCATTGACAACGAAACTGAATGTCAGTTTTCTGTCAATGAAATAAAAGAGGGATTTTCAGGAGATCTTCCTGACTACACAACTATAAAGAAAAAATTGAAAGAGCATTTTCAGAACGATATCGAGTGTCATTTAATTAAAAAAGACATGATAATTTTATACAAAAATAGTGTAGTAAGTAAAAAAGTCTGCCAAGATTGGTATGAAAAAAAAATTAAAAAGTAAAGAAGAAGAAAGAATTAGAATTGTTCAAATGGCTGCTGAAATTGTTTTAGAAGATATACGTTCTAAATTATACGACATGAGTTACTACGAAATTACAGGTTTAAGCGAAGACAATCTTTTTAAGGATGTTCCTGAAACTTTGCATGTTTTTTTGAATACTGTGTAAAAATAATAGAGAAAAGAGTATAAATAATGTTCGTAGGATGGATAAAAAAGTGACCACAATGTCTCATTGTATCATCATGTCTGTAAGGCCACGTTCTTTTTTATCTCCCGTTTTACTTAGTTTGTCGTCGATGATTCACAAAAAATATGCCTCAAAAGGATTGATCGATTCATTATCTAATTTAGGTTTGTGTTTTTCATATAAAGAAACTTTGCACTTTGAAGCATCGATTATTGAGGACCCTGTCAATCATTCGCTTTCTCCAGATTCATACGTCCAATTTGTTTTTGACAACGCGGATCACAATACTTGCACGATTGACGGCAAGAATACCTTCCATGCTATATGTGGAATAATGGTTGTTACTCCGGCATCTAGTGTTACTTCAAAGAAAACTATCTCTAGATTAAAGAAGATTCCATCTTCTGAAGAGATAGGCAACATTGGATTTGTGAAATTGAAAAATTTTGGAAAAAAGAATTCCGATGGATTGAAAACAATTCTGATAGAAGATATTTTAGATGTTAAGGATAACTATGAAATTTCTTCGGCAGATTTTGCATGGTCTTATTCAAAATTTTCAAACAACACATCCCATAGTTGGAATGGATTCATGGAGAAGTTACGTACTAATTTGACTTATAATACTTCAAAAATTATTCCTATACCGTTTATAAAATATCCACCGAGTAATTATGATACCATTTTTACATCATTGGTAGAAGCAGCTAAACAATGCCAAAAACAGGAGCAAAAGATTATGTTTGTAACGTTTGACCAGCCACTATACCAAAAAGCTCGCGAAATCTTAGCCAGTATTGATCTAGATAATGACCCCTACAATTTGTCGTCAATCCAAGTAAGGTTTGGGGGATTTCATTTATTGATGTCGTTCCTGGCGGCGGTTGGATTCATCATGGATGGTAGTGGGCTTAAGGAAGCTTTTTGTGAAATATATGCAGAAAATTCTTCCGATAAAGCTCTTTCTGGGCACGCACATGCACGAGTCATCAGAGGGCATTTTCTAATTCAACTTGCCTTGTCTGAACTAATATTTTCATCGATGGAGTTGTGGGACACAGAAAAGGGGCTGCATTTTTGCTGGATTTAGGAAGAGAAAATTTTGAAACAAATTTACAGCACGAAGATTTTAAGATAATAAAAGAAAAATTCATCGAGCATCTAAAATTAATTCAAAAAAGAGGTCCTACCTCAAAACTTTGGATGCAGTACTAGCAAATGATCTCTTGGTTAAAGATTTCATTCGGGCTGAACGTTCAGGTAACTGGGAATTACACTTAAAATGCGTAGAAAGAATGCTACCCTATTTTCATGCAAGTGAACACTTTTCATACGCAAAATCTGCTCATCTTTATCTCGAAGATATGCGTAAGCTTAAAGACATAATAAATGATGATTATGAATATACGCGGTTCACCGAAGGTTTTTTACGATTAGACATACTCGCAAGTTTTGGTCCGGAGTTTGGACTGATATGACAATCGAGCAGGTCTTGATGAAATCTATGAAAACTCAGGGTGGACTTACCCATGGCCGTGGTTGGTCTGAAAGCGTTTTAACAAAATTTGTATTAACAATGATCATACTTGTCGAAGTTTGCAATGAAATGGAAGATTTTTGTAATGGTTTTTTTTGCAACTACAGAGCAACATGTTGATTCTAGGGAATATTGAGTAAAACGAGATGTAGCAGATCTACAAAAATTACAAATATTTTTTAACCGGTATGATCCTTTTCCAGAGACTTATAACATTATGTCAATATATTCTGGAATTATTAGCAATAGTTCTGTTAATTGTTATGAAGCGAATGAAGAAGGAAGCAAATCGTTGCAATCTATAGTTGGAAATAATTTTGACAGTGTTAAATTTAAAAGAAAAAACAAAGTCTTGTCTCTAAAAACGGTTCAATCTTCCGTTAAAGTAAATGAAGATATCGTAGCAGTTGATCCATTGTTGCTATTTCAAAGAATATCGTTAACGATTGATAGTAAAAAAGATATGGAAACGTATTTAGTGCACGAGCTTGCTCCTTTTCCCCTGTCACTTTTTACAGAAAATGGCCTCAGGAAAAACGTAAAATCTCAACTTTTCGATTTGTTTTTGAGCACGAATGGACCACCAGATTCTTCAGGTATTATACATGTCGTGGATGGTGGCTTTTTATTGCACAAAGTAATTTGGCAGAAAAATGAAACGGTAGAAGAGATTATGAAAAAATATTTGCGCTATGTAGAAACACATTACGCTGCTAATAGCTCTATCGTTTTTGATGGGTACCCAGAAACTGAAAAATCAGTAAATGTAACGACTATAGCATCTGCTTATTCAACTAAAAGAGGAGAACGCGATCTCAGTTGAACGTCTGACAATGTTCCAGAATTGAACTATCAAACTCACACTAAAATACCATTTTCTCAAGAAAATTTTTTATCTAACGAGAAAAACAAAGACAAAATAATAAAACCATTAATGGAAAGATTACAGTCACGGGGATTTTCCTGCAAACAAGCAGAAGAAGATGCTGATGCTGACATAATTAATGCATCAATTGAAATTGCCAGAGATACTAATAAAACAATCGTAGTTGTTGGTCAAGATATTGATCTTTTGGTCCTTTTGAATCAATTGAATTCAAATAATTATGACATATATTTTCTCAAACCAGGTTCAGGAAATGTAAAAAATCAATTTTTCACGTCCAACAACAGTTTCAAATACGAGTCCTGCAAAAATATCGTTGCATTTCTGCATTGTTTTTCTGGTTGCGATACAACATCTGGATTTGCCGGAAAAGGAAAGAAAACCATCGTAAACTCATTATTGGACAGTAAAAATGTGTCATGTTGCCGATATCTTTTATAAAAAAGATGCAAACAAGGAAGATATTGTTAAAAATGGCTTGCAATTAATCAAATCTATTCATAAATGTAACCATGAAAGTATAACATTAAATCAATTAAGATTTCAAGAGTATCAGTTAGCAAGAATTAAATCATCTTTCGTATTGGCAAATCTTCCACCTACAGAAAGCGCAGCAGAACAACATTGTTACAGGGCTTATTATCAGCTTCAAACTTGGCTCAGTAATAAATTGACAGCAACAGATTGGGGCTGGAAACAACATCTCACGGGCATTATGCCCAAATTGACCAAAAAAGAACTAATTCCGGAAATATTGCTGAAAACTATTTGTTGCAGCTGTGAAACTGGATGCAACAGTCTAAAATGTGGATGCCGAAAACATGGTTTAAAGTGTACGAATCTATGTTCAAATTGTCACGGTTCTGAAAAATGCGCCAATGTGGAAGTAAAAACCTACGAGGAAGTTAATGATTTAGATGAAATTAGGGATGATGAACTAATGCAGACCAGAAAAAATATTGGAGACGAAGATGATGATGGTCTAGAAAATTTCGAAGATCTACTGGAATCAAGAACAATAGTTGAGCATAATGATGAAGAAAAAGCCATCAAAGAAGCGAAAACTAATGGATAAGTAAAGGATGTGATTATAGTTAACAATTAAATATTGATAAATAACAAGATAATAAAGCACTTTGTTAAAATGAATGAAGTATTTTTTAAACGAAATAAATGTTCTATACCTTTTTTGTCTAATTAAAGTGCAAATTTTAATAAATAGCTTAACATTTTACATAGGAGTGATGATTTTTTTTTTCAAATTCGAGTTTTTTTGATTTTCTTCATTTTTTGCGAAAAGTTTCCATAGTATTGTATATTGTTTTTTATACCATTAAAAAGTAGAGATTCCAACAAAAAACACTTGCTCCGATTTTTTAAAAAAATCAGATATTTTGATGTGAGATTTTTTGATTGAAAATTCTGATGCTTTTTTAATATTGAATCAAAATAAGGAGAAAAAATAAATATTTTAAATCCAAAAAATTACAGTGTATTTGGGACATAATTAGGTAACTTTTCATTAAATTTAGTGAAAAAAAATTTTTTTTTGTGGGAAATAAAAATAACAAACCAAAAAGTCGGTTTTTTGAATTTTTCGCATATATTTTGAGGTTATAGAAAAAAAGTGCAAATACAAAAGTTGTAGATCTTTTTATTAACAACAACTTTGCAATTTAGTTTTTTTCGATAGGACTCTTAGTTTTTCCAGAAAACGTGATAAACCGTTCCCCCCCTTAAACCCCCCTTCCCGAACTCTGCTCGCCCGTAATTTATTTTTCCTATTAATGTTATTAGATTTTCTTACCTTTCGAACTGGTTTTATCCTGTTCTAAATTTTTTCGACTTTTTGTCAGTTTCAAAGCTATTGGTACTGGCCTATTTTGTCAGTGAGTGTAGATGAAAAGACATCCGAACAAAAAACTTCGGTCAGACATCTTTTCTTCCATAAGCACTTTTCTTTTGTTTTGAAAAGGGATTCTCTGACAATTTTTGCAATTTAATGTTGTAATATTATCTTTTCCTTTTCAGCTCAATGGTATTTATTTCTAAAGAAATGTTGTTTGTCCACTGGTTGGGTGCTCATTCTCTGGGTTGTCGCCCTTTTTTTCTATTGAAACTCTTGAAAGAATCATATAAGGTCCCCCCCCCCCTTTTTTTAAAACAATTACATTTAGCAATTCAAATTGTTTTTTCTGTCATGTGCCCAGGGTTGTCCTATTTTGTCCACCCGGGAAAAAACCCATAAGAAGAAATAAATGGATAATAAAAAAAAGATAATAATAAAGATTAATAAGAAATAAATGAATAATAATCCATGAAGTGGACAAAATGTCATTTTGTCCACTTTTTCGATAAACTGAAAATTTTTGATAGTTTGAAAATGATAAATATAGTATATAAAAATATTGAAAATAAGAAGTAATTATATAGATTCTTCCTATTCAAGTAATATTTTAATTTTAAAATAGCATACATAAATATGTATATAACAATTGATTGAAAAATATTTTAAATTGAAAATGAAAAAATTAAGATCTGTTGAAGTTTATGTAAGTTTGTATATAGATCAAATAAGTGTTAATAAGTTATAATGCATGTAATAGCATTTATAAAAACAAACACATCAGCTGTACATTTTAAGATATTTATCTGTGATGTGGAGGTTTATTGCCCACAATAAATGCATTTATAAAATTAAAAGTAGATATAAAAAGTTTTTGAAGGTTGGACTCTAAAAACATTAAAAGTCATATTTAAAAAAAGTGGGGGAGCGGGATGGACTACAATCTTTACTAATAATAAAGCAGAAAGTCTCTCTGTCCGGAGGATGTCTGTAGGATGTCTGTGACGTGCATAGCGCCTAGACGATTCGGCCGATTTTCATGAAATTTGGCACAAAGTTAGTTTGTAGCATGGGGGTGTGCACCTCGAAGCGATTTTTCGAAAATTTGATGTGGTTCTTTTTCTATTCCAATTTTAAGAACAAAAATATCATAAGATGGACGAGTAAATTACGAAATTATCATAACGTGGAACTGTAAAATGGGCTCAAGCCAATTGGCGAAATACGAAATTATCATAACGTGGAACCGTAACATGGGTACAAGCCAATTGGCGAGAAAATTCACCATACATTATTTGTAAATATACAGGCGAACCAAAAGACCTGTTAATTTTTCTATTACGAGCAAAGCCGTACAGGTACCACTAGTATATTAATAAAAGAAATGTTGACATGGAGGGAAATCTGTTCTTGTAATACAAATGTGATGATCAGCAACAGATTCTGAACCCAGCTGGGCTGTTCCGAGTCAATTTATTAGTCCCCAATGAAGATAAATGGCTATTTTAAAGTTATCTATCCTCTTGCTCATTATAGTCTCTTCTGGTACACTGTTCTGAGTACCACAACCCTACTAAAGTAGTAATTTGTATGACATTAACATATCCTTAAAGACATGCAGAGTACATAAATATATTACTATGGGGTGACATCTATAAAAACTTCAAAAAAAAAACAGTAAAATGTTTTTAGTCTATAAATCTTCAATTTCTATGTATGTCACCAAACATTTCATTTGACTTTTCCATTGAGTTTAATTTCTTTTATTGTAATATATTATAGTGTAATCACGCCCAATAGCTTACTCACATTGTTAAATCTTATTACTTTTAAGTAAGTTATGATCTAAAATTAATTTCACCAATGTGTAATTAAAATTTGTTTTGGATTTTCTAAATTCTAAAGTTAACAATCATTCTTATTTTTAATTAAATGATTAATTCATAATATATAATGTATTAGAAAAAAATACTAATTTTATTACACCATAAAAATAAATTCATGTATGGATAATCAGTTGATTTTTCATTTCGTCCATTTTGTCCGTTTCTTAAGGCGTCCCAGACTTTTTACAAAAAAGTGGACAAAATACCAACCCTGTATGTGCTAAATGCTAATTTTGTACAATGTTGTGAGTTTCTCAAAAAGGCATTTGAGTGTTCTTTCACCAGTGAGTCTCTGTCTATCGTATATTTAAATGCATATTTTTAAAAGCTAAAAAAATTAAAAATAAATCAGTCTTCTAAATCAGAGGTTCCCAAACTGTGTGCAGCAGCATCCTCCTCACACAGTGCTCTTATATTATTTTTTTTACAAATCTAAAAGTAATTCCCATATTTTTTTTCTTTCCTTCCCTGTGTCTCCTATCCCCCAATTATCATCGGTTGCTGCAGCATCTTTGGCGACTTTATTACCTGTGCTAGTAAAATGAAGAAAAAAAATATTTTTCTCTTCTTTTGAAAATTTCATTTAACTATCTCCAACTTGAAGTATTAATTTCTTTTTCAATAAATTTATTTTTCAGACAACATTATAAATTTCTACAAGAAATTAGAAAAAAATAAAAACTGATGGCTTTTTACATTTTGAATTATTTTTAATTTTTCTAATTATTTGAATTCTCTATAGTTTTTGTCAACTTGCTCGTCACGAAAAGCTGATTTTACTAAAATTACCTTGTTACTTTTGAGAAATATGCTAGGCAATTTTTGTTGGGAAAAGTTCCTTGTAGCTGCCCAGACACACGCCTGTAATCTTTTTTGCGAACTTATTGCTTTTAATGTATTAATTTTTCTATCTTCATGCACATAATGCCTTTCGTTGCAGAAAATTTTATTTGTTGTTTATGAATTCATTCAGCACAATTTCTTGTTCTGTGCATTCTCAAATTAATTTTAATTAAAACTATTTTTTGCCGTTTGATCAGTGAAACTTGGCTTATTATAAATAATCAGCAAAGTGGCTGATTACTGCTAATTAATCGGTTCACCCTTAATATGTTCAGATACTCTTTTTTGATAAAATGATTATCTATTTATTTGTTATTTTCCAGAGTAGAATAGAGGTATGATAATCATATGACCATAAGTTTTATTTTCTTATTGCAGATAAGTTATATGAAGAGATGGAAGATGCTTTTAGGATGAAAGTATTTCTAGAAAATAAGCATAAAATAGCTCATCATAACAGATTGTTTCAGCAAGGAAAAAAGTCCTACAAGCTTGATATGAACAAATTTGGAGACATGGTAGGCACAATTGTGCTTTTTATCTTCTTTTTACACATCAGTTCCGTCTTTCAGAGCATGTTGAAGAAATATTAAGAGCTTTAAATTGTGCTAGTTTTGTATCCATTGATTGAGCTCTCAAATTGAAATAATTATTGTTGTGCTTTCTGCCCCATTCAATATTAAACACCCTGTATATATGTATATGTATGTATGTGTATATATATACAGTAGAAGACCGTTATAACGCCGACTTGTATAACGCAATTCTCTATAAACCGCACTACTTTTCAGAAGAAAACAATAGGTTTTGAAGTTTGAAAAATCCCTCTGTTTTGCTTTTCAAACATAAAAATTGTTAGACAAATTAAATTTTGAAAGTTTTTCATCTTTCCATATTATTTCAAAGCTTTTAAATTGAAAATAAGTACTCATAGTAAACAAAAAATACCAGATGGCTCTTGAAAATGCAGCTGTTATGCAAACTATGAAGCTAGCAGAAGTGCAGGATTTTGATTGTGAAACATATTTATTTGTGAATAACTAATTGTAATATTGGTGCTTTAATACTCACTGGAGATAAAACCCATTCTGAAGTGCTAATAGATAGATATTCTGAATATTAGTTTCAAAATTTGTGAAATGATCTATATAACGCAAAAACCTGTATAAGGCAAAAGCTCAGGTCCCAAGGTGTGCGTTATAACGGTCTTCTACTGTATATATATGTGTGTGCATTATACTAATTCAATACCATTTTTAAAAACTTTGAAGTTTACTTCTTGCAGAATATTGTTCAAAAATAGGTTAAAGTAACAAAACGAGAAATGATGATATGATTGATAGAAACAAATTGTAGTGAAAGTTATTTCCTTACAGTGAACTGTAACAATGAAAATGTGTACAGAAAGGGAAAGTTTTGAAATTGGACCATCATTGCTTTCATGCACTGTTTTACTGTTTCGGGTGATATTTGTCTTCAAGCACTTTTCATTTTTTCCCCCAGCTCCATCATGAATTTGTCGCAACTGTTAATGGCTTCAAGCGTAATTATGCAGAAAGTTTATCAAATGGATCCACTTTCCTGACTCCTGCAAATCTCCATGCTCCTGCTTCTGTTGACTGGAGACAAGAGGGATATGTGACGCCTGTCAAAGATCAAGGGCAATGTGGCTCTTGCTGGTCATTTAGTGCTGTAAGTTACAAAATCTGAAAAGCTATTTATTTATTACATGTTTTAAAATCTTAATCATTATTCCAGGTTACTGATTTAGTTATTAGAATAGTTAATTAGCTGTGCTGTAGTTGGAGGAGGAATGGGGGGAGGGGGGCACAGTCTCCTTAGATATGTAGTTTTTTATTGTTGAAACTTAGCACATGTAATGTAAATTGGTTTCAAGCCACCTTTTCATTTGGTGAAGCCCCGAAACTTTTAAGTTGAATTCTCCTAAATATTTTCTCCCCAACTAAGGTAGTTTTTGTGCTGATAAAAAACAATGACAGAAATAAACTGGCTATCAAAAAACTAGGACTCAAGTGAGTTTTTGTTTCATTGTTCTAGTCTCAAATAGTACTATAAAAATTTCAACATCTCAAGAAAAATTTTATTCCCGTAACTTTTGAAAACATACTTATGTGTTTGATTTGATAATGTGTGTGGTACAGGGTGGCGACAGATCAGGGAGATCAGGGAAAAGTCAGGAAACTTTATCACTCAGGGAAATATCAGGGAAATTTGAAAAAATAACAAAAATTCAGGGAAAATTGAACAAATGAGAAAAAAAAAAATTTCCCTTGCAAAATGAAGTACTTTGATTCCTTACGAATTTTACACATGTTGTTTGTTTTTAAAAAGTAAAATTAATGAGGTGCGATTATGCAGTGTCGCATATTTGTGCATCTTTTTTCCTCAGGGTCAAAGTATTCAATCTAAGGATGAGCTTCCTAAGATTGCTTCTGTGTCTGTAAAGTTGTTTATATTTTACCTAGCTTGAATTTTTCTTCCACGCATTCTAGGCTAAGTAAAATACATGCTACGTAAAATAAACAACCCTACAGGCAAAGAGGAAGCCGTTATTGATGACTTTGTCCCCTGCCTTTACTCATTGTCTTGAAATCATTAGCATACTGTTATTACGATTTCAAGAAAACGTCTTTGTTTTTTAAATTAGTGCTGAAAAAGTCTTAAAAGTTATCACTTGGCATTTTAATTAAATTGCTAAAATTGAATTTTGGCTGAAAAACAAATTTGTTTTTTTGCCATGGTATTACTTGCTGTCACTTCAGATTATATGGAGTATTTCCTTTTCAAACTTTAAAACTCTGTTATTTTAAAACCATTTTCATGTACATTTTAAAATTAATAATTGTTTTTGCATACCAATGTTGCTTGTTACTAAAGTAATGTAAGATTTTTTTCGACAACTAATGAAATCATTTGAAATTGTGTTGTGTGCTTAAGTAAATATTTTCATTATTTTTTAATAGTTAAAATGATGTATTCATTAAAACCTAAGTTCTTGATTAGAGAATAGCTCAATATGACTGATTGTTGAAAAATTTCAATTTGTTTTCCATAAATATGTTGATTCTGCCGTGTGCAAGTAAAGGGCAGTAACTGCATATTTTTTATTTATTTTTATTTTTTTTGCATTTTTGTCTTCTATTGTACGTTATCTTTATCGTACATACTCGCTTATTTGGTTTTTGCTGAAAAAGAGGCGCAAAAAAATTGTCTAATTTCAACATTTTCCAATTGTTAGTACTGAATCCACCACACATTTCTTCAAATGTCTCGAAAACTAATTTCTGCAGATACTACCGTTTTCCTGCACAGGGCAGTATTATTTACGTAAGTAAAACTACATTACTTCTGTACTTTAACTATCACTTGTAATTCTTGCAGCAACAATTATACTACTTAAAAATTCAGTTCAAGATTATCTCCATTTAAATTTTTTAGTTTTACCACAATTAGATATGTCTCTAAGAGTGGTTTTAGTAATTTCTTAGAATTCTTGTGTTAACTGGTTCCTGGAAGTAGAGTATTTGTTTTATATTTCCTACAATATTTCTCTGTCGATAATTTAATACACTATTTTTACCGAAAAAAAAGGAGCATCTTTTCAAAATATATAGTTTTAATTAACAGCTTAAACCGTTTTAAACACTGCATTTTATTTAATATACAATGTTTTTCAGGTAGGACAAAGAAAAGAAGTATTATCATAGGTAACGTAAATCAGGGAAATTTGGTGAACTTAATCAGGGAAAAGTCAGGGAACTTTTTTTTCCAGTTTCTGTCGCCACCCTGTGGTAGATACTTTGCAGCATGCGGAAAGAGCTGATGTAAAGTGTTACGTGATTTTGAAAGTGTAAATGCTGAAGAATGTTTTTACAAGATCTTTAATATTGTAAAGAAAAGGCAAGTGCAGACTGCCATATTGCAGAACTTTTGAAAACAGAAAGTCAGTGATTGCATGCTCCTTTCACCAATATCAGGAGTGTTAGTGATCCGACATTTCCATAAATTTTGAGTTGCCGTTTCCAAAAGTTTTAGTCTGACAACATTCTAAAACTAAAAAATCGTGTTTAAAAAAAAAATTTAAATGTTTTTTTTCCAACCATTTTTGTATGCATATTTGAAGCGCTTTTACGAGGGGGTGGGGTTATCTTCCGAAAATTTAAAGTCTTCAGAAAATTTTACTTGAGTCCACTTGCGCTCCCGACTGATATGCAATTAGATTTCTGCATTAACCTTTCAACAATGACTAAAATATGAAGGAAAAAAACAAATAATTGACCCTATTTAAGTTTAGGAAAAGCCCTAGCAAAAGCTCATATTGATTACAGGATCCAACATATTTTATTTTATGATCCTCGTTTACAAACTATCAACAACCAGTGATGAAAATTAAAAAAATTTTCTGATTACTGAATAAATCCTTTTCTCCTTTTTCCTCATGTGATTATGTTCACACAGTGCTAGAAACTTGTCTTATATTATTGTAGCTGTAATCCATTGTTTGAAAATATATTTCCTAAAGTATCGAGTATATCAAATATTTTGATACAATCTTTGCCAAAGATGGTTGCACCAAGAAAGATTTCTTAGAATGAAACACAATGTAGGTATTTAAGGACAACCATTGATATAAGACTGTTCTCACGGGTCCTTGAAAATGCTTTAAAGTGCTGAGTTTTGTACTAAAGTTCTTAATCATTTCGGCAAGGTGCTTTATTTTAGCAAGTCCTTAAAAATGAAAAATTGTTTTTTTTTTCCTTTTTTTCCTCCCTTCAGTCATCTTTTTCTCTCTCTCTCTCTTGAATTTCAGATCCCAATTTTTGTTTCGGAAGTTTGGAATTTCAGCTAATTACCAGGAAAAAAAAATCTTATGTTCTTTTTTTTATGTTTTGAATTGTTTTCTTTTCAAAATTAATGTTTTATTCAATTTGTTTTCTTTTAAAAACTGATCATATATTTTTCATTTTTGTGGAAAGCTACCCATCTGTATTCATGTTTTAGTTTAGTTGAGCATGTATTTCAATAATTGCATACTTACAAGCTTTTATGTAATAAAAGGATTGCCAACTACTCCACATTTTGCAGAGCTTCTCTGCAGATTTCAAAACTCTGCAAAGAAGTTAGTTTGCATTGCATTTTTTCAATTCATTTAACTAGCAATTTCTTGCAATCTTCCAAGGACCCATTGTTTCTGACATGAGATTTCTGCCAAGATTTTTGCTGACATATATGCTTTTTTTTTACAAGTTTGATTTAATATAATAGTTTTAATAATAATTAAAAATTAATTTTAAAACTTAACTTCAAATTTTTAATACTGTTTAGTCTTTTCTATTTTTATTATATTTTGTTTGTTATTTTTACTGCTTAATAACATAGTGTATGAACATGGGAAATCTAAGTTGTATATACTCAAGAGTATGACTTTTTTTATAAATGTATTTACAGTCGTCCCTCGCTACTTCAACCTTTGACTTTCGCGGCTTCACTACATTGCGTTTTTTTCTAGTTTTTTTCTTTTCTTTTCAAATATAGTAGTTAGCCTTTTTTATGCACTCATGTAAACTTTTTTCTACAGAAGAGTAACAAAGTATGTCTTTTAAGTAAGGTCTGTGGGGCTAGTTGTACTAGTTGAGGGAATGGAAGTATAAAATCACTGAAGAAAGTGTAGGGAATCTCTATCTCATTTTAACCGTTAAGCACTAACTGGAAAGTTTAAATCACTGTATTATTACTAGGAGATAAATACATCTGTAAATGGTGTTCAACAATGTACTAGCTGAATAAAATATAACAACGTATATAAAGTACAAATTCAAAATGAAAAAAGGTTTAAAAACCAGCAAACAGCTGTTTCGGCACTCTAAAATACAAGTGCCATCATCAGTGCAATTAAAAACGAAGACAGGTTCAACCCGACTAAAACACAGTCGAGGCGAACAATGGAATGAGAGACGAGTTGTAAAAGATATGAGAGCAGTACCGGAAACGATGACGTCAAGGTTGCGTCAGAACTACAGAGGACAGTTGCACTCAGGTGAAAACGTCACGGACAAAAAATAAATCAAATAACAGACTTCCAAACATTAGGAAAAGGGGGAGTGCTAGACAAATCATTGACGATTAAATTAGCATTTTTCCATATGTAATATGACTCCCAAAAATCTAAATCATGAATGGACGAACACTCGTGAATAACTTTGGCGGAAGAAAAAATAAAATTATGGCCACAAGACCAACAATGTTGAGCAATAGAGGAGCGTTTGAGATCCTGTTTTTTGACGTAATTTTCGTGTTCTTTTATCCGGAATTTGAGGGATCGTCGAGTCTGCCCAATGTAGGCCAATTTGCACTGGCAGGAAACACTATAAATGCCCCATTTGTCAAGGTTCTGAACAGGGTGTTTAAGCTGTGAAAATTTTAATTTATTAACAGGAGAAAAAGTGACAGAAAAATGAAACTTTTTTAAGATTTTGGCAATTTGTAGACTGATTTTAGGAAAAAAGGGTAAGACAACGGAACTCGAATAGTTCACAGGAGCAAGTGTTTGATTTTTGTTAGCTGAGCTACATAGCTTCTTATAAATGGTATCAATAATATCTGATGTGAATCCCCGATCAATCGCAATACTTCGTAGGTAATTCAGTTCTGATGAAAGTAGATTGGAATTTAAACAAATGGCTAAAGCACGGTAAATAAAAGATCTGAAAGCAGTCAATTTTTGTTTAGGAGGGTGAACGGATAACTTGTGGGGGGGGGGAGAGAAACAGCAAAGGGTTTACGGAAAACAGTAGTTGTAAATATATTGTTATGACGAGTGACGTCAAAAAACAGGATCTCAAACGCTCCTCTATTGCTCAACATTGTTGGTCTTGTGGCCATAATTTTATTTTTTCTTCCGCCAAAGTTATTCACGAGTGTTCATCCATTCATGATTTAGATTTTTGGGAGTCATATTACATATGGAAAAATTCTAATTTAATCGTCAATGATTTGTCTAGCACTCCCCCTTTTCCTAATGTTTGGAAGTCTGTTATTTGATTTATTTTTTGTCCGTGACGTTTTCACCGGAGTGCAACTGTCCTCTGTAGTTCTGACGCAACCTTGACGTCATCGTTTCCGGTACTGCTCTCATATCTTTTACAACTCGTCTCTCATTCCATTGTTCGCCTCGACTGTGTTTTAGTCGGGTTGAACCTGTCATCGTTTTTAATTGCACTGATGATGGCACTTGTATTTTAGAGTGCCGAAACAGCTGTTTGCTGGTTTTTTAACCTTTTTTCATTTTGAATTTGTACTTTATATACGTTGTTATATTTTATTCACTATGCAGTACAAAGTTTTCGACTACTTTTTATGTAATGTACTAGCTTTTTAAGTTGTTCACGTAAATGAAGAGGAAGACGGGGACATCTACGGTCACTAACGTGCAATTCATTCTTCATCGAACAAGTTGAGGTTTTTTCATACATTAGTAGTAGTGTGTAAGAACTGCGTGTGTGTGTAGTTTATTCACCAATAATTAACAATGTGATATCTATTACGTCTAACAAATCTAATTTTCCCATTTTGTGCAATATATTAAGTAATACAAATGTAATGGTGGCAAAGGGTGCTGTTTCATGTCTAGGGGGCTCTAACTATGATAAAAACCTATTCAATTGCCGCAAGTACGTTTTATGCGCTCGAATCAGAAAAATATATACAGAATCCTACTTCACAGAAATTCAGTTATTGTGGTAAAGTCTGGAACGAATTAACCGCGATAAACGAGGGTTGACTGCATACCTTAGAACTAATAATTGTTTTTATGATAATGTTTTGAATGAAACTCAAAAATACAAACACAAACCTTATGCAAATGGTTTTATTTATTTTTTGACAATAAAATTACCTATCTAAGATTTCTACTTATTGCCTAAGCAAACTTACCTCTCTTTTTTTTTCTAGACTGGTGCACTGGAAGGCCAGCATTTTCGTAAGACAGGGAAATTGGTGTCCCTAAGCGAACAAAACCTCATAGATTGTTCTACAAAATATGGAAATGAAGGTTGCAATGGCGGGTTGATGGATCAAGCATTTGAATACATAGAGTACAATCATGGCATCGACTCTGAAGAGTCATACCCATATAAAGCCAAGGTAATATATGCATCACTTTTCGTTATTTTAGACTTTTTGCTGGAAAACTTTTGTTTTAGTTATGGTTGTTTAGCTACAAACCAAAATTAACTTTCCCTTATTTCTAATTTTGATTCTCATCAGGGCCAGATATTGGTACTGTAAAGGGGGGGGGAATGACAACAAAAAGCCATAGTATTTTTAGCGGCAGCAAAAAAAAAAGGAGAAAGAAAAAATGTTACAAAATTTTGTTAAGGCTGGTTTTCAGAGCTTTAATGAGTGGTAATTGATATAAATCTAACAGCTTAACAAACTTTTTTCTTTAGATTTTGATGAATTATGTGCACAGTAACTTTCCCTGAATAATACTTAAAATACCTGAATAAATACTGAATTAGATTTACCTCATTTATACTCCAAAGTATTTTGAGATGTTACAAACACTTGGTAAAAATTTCATTAAGATGGCTTATTTAAGTCAAACAATTGATTTACTAATATCTAAACAATAAATACATAAACTAAAAGTTACTGCTTTTTCCAAATAATGTTTCGTAAACAGATATACAAAGTAAAACAAATAATTATGATCTGAATATTGACATTTCTTGACATTTCTGCTCTTTGATAATTTTTAGTTTTGGTTTCTTATATTTAGAAAATACAATAAATAAATAAATAAATTATTTATTTATGTAAACCTTGCCCCCTCGAATTGCTACTACTGATTCTCATCTAAGAAAAATGTGCTTTTTTCAATGGCTCTTATACAAGCAAAAAATGCTTTGATGTCACCAACTGTCATTAGGGAATGTATAGTTCCAAGATGGAGGGAGCACTTGTGATGAGCATGATATTCAAAGGGTGCTGAGTTGTTGGAGATTTGGAACCAGAATGTGTAATGTTTAAAAATTCTTTAATTTTCATCTAACCTTTTTATGCCCCTTAAAACCACTCATTTCTTGTCTTTAAATCTTAGATGTTTTCCAAACTCAAAAAAAAAAAAAAAAAAAAAAAATCTCCTTTGAAACTGGTATTTCCTGATGGTTATTGCTGGGTTCAATATTTAAACGTACATTTTCGGAAAGGTCTGTTTTTAGAGATCATAATTTTATGAGGAGTCTGTTTGAACTTCCCTCCTCTATCGCTTTCCATCCCTCATGAGTCAACAGCAAATATGTTACAAAGGATACTAGGTAGGTTTTTGAGCTGTTTGGCACTGTGCTATTAATGTCTGCACTTGCATTGCCCACAGTGATAAGGTTTTGATATAGGGTTGGTTAAGGGAAGTGGGTCACCCCTGTCGGTCAAGTTTTAATACATCTTACACAATCAATAATCCACACAGTATAAAATACAGAAAAGACCAACACTTGGCATTTTGCTTTTAGTGCAAATTTGGTTTTTCTATCATCCATATAGAAGAAGAAGGTGTCATTTACCACCTGTGCATGAAAAGAAAGCATGTATAATAAAACTTTGAATTTTATTGAAGCCAGTGCTTCTTCAGGTACCAATATCCAAGCTGAATGTTTATTCAGATTGAATTCCTGATTGAATACAATGTGTGGTTTAAGTCTTGCCTATCATACATGTTTTCTTATATGGACCCTGATGACATATAAAAAGAAATTGTGTGGCAGATACAGACTGAAAAAGTCATCTTAATTTTTTTTAGAATCTCATAAAGTTAACTTTTTTAGTCTAATTGACTTTTTTAGTCCATGTAATTTTTTACAATAGTGTTATTAGGTTCCATTTCCTTAAGTTTTATTTGTGGTATTAATACGTACTTATATATTCTAGCAAGGACGATGTCACTACAAGAAACAAGACAGAGGTGCCACCGATACTGGTTTCATAGACATACCATCTGGTGATGAAACAAAACTGATGGAAGCTGTTGCTTCTGTTGGACCTGTGTCCGTTGCCATAGATGCCAGTCATGAAACATTCCAGTTTTACAAAACAGGTGAGACCTTGATTTAAAATTAGTTTCACACAAAAAGTTAGAGGCAGGTACAGGGTAATAATTTTGAGCATGATCCAGTTTGAGTATGCATAAACATACTCAAGCTTTGAATGGAACTAATTTTGGCCTGATTCTAACTTGGTAATTTATTCGTCTATGTTATAATTTGCTCAGTAAAATTTTCTTAAAATTGGAATAGAAAAGGGACAAAATCGAATTTTCAAAAAATCCCTTTGAGGTGCTCACTAGGGTGGGCCGAAAAAACTTTTTTTGGAAATCTGTTTTTGGATAGTGCGGAAAAGTTGCTATATGGGCCCGTTATTACCCATAAAAAATTTCGATAAATTTGTTTAATATTTAGCCGACGCTATTTGACCTCGAAAAACTGAAAAAAAAGGACAAAAATGCACTTTTTTCAAAAAAAAAAAGAAAAAAGGGGGGGGGGGGGTCGAAAATAAAAGTTTGAAGCTATTTTCAGCAAACATTAGAAGTATCTGTCAGTGAATTAGTTGAAATCCTCAAAGACTTTTATACATTTCGTAGAATATTTAGCTACGCTCCTTTAAGACTGAAACATTGGAAAAATGAAAAAAAAAAAAAATTAAAAGTAGTTTTGAAATAAGTAAGTACTGAAATGTTACGCAATACGTTACTTAGAAAAAAACAGTGAAAATTCAATCAATTTTATGCGACATTTGTACGCCAATTTTAAAAAATGCACACACTCAAATAAAAAATAGTTACATAAGATGCTAATTTTTTAATCTTCGGTTCCAATTGTTTCTCCTGGATAATAAACGGCGCTCAACTACTTTTATTATTCCTAAGATTATTTTATAACTATTTTATATATATTTGACAAATAGAGCTCTTGAGTATTAAAAAATGTTAATCCTCTGAAGTTCTTTAAACTGATTAATGAATTGAACGCAAGTATTCTTTTTCTCAAGCCATTTCTTCCTCTCGACTTTATGACCCACTTAAGAGACAAAACCCCCCGACAAGAAATGCTGTATTTTTACACCTCCACAGCTGGGAATTAAGCAATTAAAGGGGTCCTCTCTATTGTCCAATGTCCACAATGAGTTGCCACTGAGGCATCTTATACTGGAATTGGACGGTTGCACTAAGTGGCCACATTCATATTCTGGAGCTATCGAACAACTTCTTAGAGATTGTGAAAAAAATCCGGTGGTCAAATTTGATAAAACTGACTGCAATCTTTTGGTTTTGGATATGGAAGATATAAAAAAATTTAAGTACTGAACAACAATATTTGTATAGAATCTGTCTTCCCGTAAAAGATGGTAGTTGTCCTTCAAGCGTGGCTGACAGTAGCCCAGGCAAACTCAGTCAGTCATGCGCGATGGCTGACAACTACAAACCGTTTGTTACGCTTCTATATAGGCACTCCAAATCCATCAGAAAACCTTACAATGCTTGTAAAGTATGTAATTTTAGTTTATGCTCCAATGTGGTTTGAAATGAAAATGAGACCGAACTGCCAGTACCGCGCCCAACATTTTTGGAAAATGATTTCTCTTGCAAGGCAGTTTCCAGACAACGTTAAGGAGATAATTTTCAAAGTTCTCGGTCAAGTAATGCATATTTCGCTCATTCTGAACAGCTACTGTTGACAATGTTGTTTGACTCAAGAAAATACATTCGGGAATTAGCTGTTAGGCGCATTCTGAACTCTAGAAATAAGAAGACGAAGAGCTCGGATGGTGTACGATTCTTGAGCGTCCTAAACTCAATTTTGAAGCCGTTGATTATGTTGATTTAGTTGATTGGGCAAACTGTGTTGTAACAGAGCCACCTCTTACAATGCATCTAAAAGACCAACAATGGAAAGAAATGTGCAAAGAACATTCTACAGAGTTTACTTTCGAGAAATTTCCCTGTCACACGCAAGCTGTGAAACGTTGTGTGAAACTAATACCCGAAGCTGCAATAAAAGTTCGTGGTGAAACTACACGAGATGGATACATTCGTGCTAAACTTCAAGCTAGGAAAGAACTTCCATCTTTGATAACAAGGGACAATATTATTCCAAAAAATAATATTCATTATGCATGAGGTATTATAAATCAAATTTGAAGATTTCTTTTTTAAAATTTTATTATCTACATATGTAGTTCTCGAAAATGTATGATACTATTGCGTGATAATAATTACTATGATTAATGGCGTTATTTAATTAATTAGTCTATGATTTAATTTTGCAAAATAATTTTCACATTGGTTTTTTAAAGAAATTCAATATTTTTTCATTTTTCTCCAATTTTTGATGTCGGAAAGAAGCGGTTAAATGCTCCTTAAAATCAATGAAACATTTTATGGGATCGAACTGGCTCATTATATAACATTTTCGGTGCATTCCAGCAAAATATTTGAAATTTAGTTTTTTTAAAATAATTTCGACAAAAATTCATTTTTCTCTTTTTTTTTCGGTTTTTCAGTGTCAAATAGCGCCGGCTAGATATTTTTTAATATCTACGAAATTTTTTGTGAGAGCTAACTAGCTCACTACGCAACTTTTGCGCGCTATCCAAAAATTGATTTTGAAAAAAAAAATTTTTCGGCTTATTTCGGCCTACCCTAGTGCTCACCCCTATTTTGCAAACTAATTCTGTGCCGAATATCATGAAAATCTGTTGAACGGTCTAGGCGCTATGAGATTAACAGACATCCAGAGACACAGGCTTTCAGCTTTATTATTAGTAAAAATTATATTTTATTTTTATTTATTATTATTTATTTTTTTGGAAAATTTTTTTTAACTCATGCTTTGCTGTTAATTACTTCTCTTCCGAGAGTTTTAATGACTTTCATTCTGCAAAATTGTGCTTTATTAACCATTTTTATTATACTTGGGCCTGATTGTCACGGAGTAATCTGAAGCCTGGTTTTGCATATATTTCAGCAACTAGATCACTTAGAGATTCTGGATTTCACTAAATGATTTGCTTAATATTAAAATACAACTTAACGCTAAAAAATTAAAATTCTGAAATACAATTATTATTTTGTTTAGGATGGAAAATAGCAAATTTCATGTAATTTCCCCATTAAGTGTTTAAATAATTAAGCCCATTGTTCTAAAATATCGTTGCCTTGCAACAGTAATGTTAATAGTGATCATAATGAAAATTTTGAATCAAGGCTTCTCTGGAGCAAGCATGAAATTTATTCAATATAATTGCTTTATCCATTGAGAAGGAATACTAATGGAGGGAGCCATAGCAAATGTCTCAGTGAAATAAGCTTGGGATCCAATGTTTCCCAGGCCAGGTGACTTTTTTGGCTGGGAAGTTGTCGCGTTTTGGCACCTAATCGCTCTTTTGGCGTTAAATATATTTCAGACGACGCGACGGTGCTTATTATGAAGTCGGGGCTACAAATCAGAGCAACTCTGGCTCCAACTCCTTTACCGCATAATAATAAATAAATAACGGATACAAATACAGGAGCCTATCATTCAAATTCCCTCTCTCCACTTCTTGCCGGATTTTAAAATATAATGTAATTGCATTTTTCATGTATTTTGATGTTTATTTCCTGAAATGACGGGCATGTACAAATAGTTTAAAGTGTTCAGTTATTGACTGAAAATTTATGGATTCGTATGTATTGTAATCAATGTTTTGAAATGATTCCATACGCAGGCATGCTAGTATTTAAATTGAAACATAAAAATAGCAAATCTTTATTCTTGCGCATCTGCTGTTCACAGGAGCTTGGCGAGAAGATACTCGACAACAAAGCAAATGTACACAAAATGCTTAAGAGCCGTTAAAATAATTACTAGTTAAGTAAAAAGTGTTTTTATGGAACTAAAATGTTATTTGCACTCAAGATATACAATGTTTTATAACTTTTATAGATAAAATAAATACAAAAATTTAAAAATTATAGGCAACTGTGGAATATGTACTCGTTGAATGCATATAAATGTTATTTTTCTTTATTTAGAAGAAAAAAAATTCGTACATGCTGGGGAAAAGTTACTGGACCTCCTGGTGTGGCTTTCTTCTCACAGTTTACAATGCTAGAATACTGCACTATTACTATAAATCTAATTTTTCCCTTCTACAGTTAAAGGTTGTTATGCATGGCTTCAGCTAATGAAAACTTCTTCAGCGGTTACGGTCAACTCGAAATTGCTCCCTAAGTCACATGGTACTGTTGCCGTATCGGGATAGTAGGGTTGCACTCTCTCCATCTATTCCTTCTCAATGGCTTTATCACGATTTTTATCCTCATCCAAGGCTTCACTTGATATGTGTCTCTATATCAAGATAAGACGCCTTTCGAGTGAAACCTTGCCTCATCTATGCCAATAATCGATAACGGGGCTTAGTAAAGAGACATATTAAGATGTTTATCTCTAGTAACTTGTATGCTGTGAAACGAAATAGTTTGGGGAAACCTTTTAATATTTAAATGGTTCTAATTAATTTAGCACACAAATAAATCTTAGAGAGGAACAAAGATAAATTTTTAGGGTCAATTGTTTCAAGTTTTAGACACATATAATAGGGTAAATAAATACCTTTGTGCTGAACAGTAAAGTAAGACAAAACAACGTTGCAAATTTGTGCTTCTTCTAACGTTGTTTTGTCTTACTTTACATATAATAGGATTCGTTTTCTTTTAGTATGGAGCATTTATGTGAAAAAATAAGGTGAAATTCTGTGATGGTAACATTATTCTATTTCTGAAATACATTTACACTGAAAAGAATAAAATAACAGAATTTTTAAAAAATAATAAGCACTTTTCATAATGCACTCAAATGGATAAAATAACTTTTCTGTGTCAGAAAGTACAGTTTCAGTATTTCTGTAGTTTTCAATTATTCCAAAAAAATGACACCACAAACGAAGAAAAGTGTGGCTCAAGTCATTTTAAACCAAACTTTCCCGTTAAGAAAAATATGCATGTTTCAACACTCAAATCTATAATTGAAAGCTAGATAATGATTAAAAAAAATTCTGTACATGACTTGAACCACACTTTTCTTCATTTGTAGTGTCATTTTCTTGGAATAATTGAAAACTACAGAAATACTGAAACTGTCCTTTCTGACCCAGAAAACTTATTTTATCCTTTTGAGTGCATTGTGAAAAGTGCTTTTTTTAAAAAAAATTCTGTTATTTTCATGATATGAATGATGAAAATTTAATGTTTCTTACAGATTAAAACTTTTTTTTTTGAAACATACTGACATTTCAAACTTCGATTTGCAAAAAATTCGCTTGCCATGTTTGAGATTTCAATTTTTTTTGCACGTTTCTGACATTTCAATTATTTTGATGGTTGGAAGTTATGTACATATATTCTGGATTGAATTGACTTTATTTATGGGAACTTAAGGTTTGTTACAAGTTAGGTACAAATCATTTAGTTTTTGAGAGTACTTATTTACAAAGAAATGAGCCCTTATTTATTTTTATTTATTTCTTGTTTTTAAAGCAAAATAATTTTTAAATACTTCTTAAATAAACTAAAGAAAGAGGGTGAGGGGTATTTTAAAATTTGAATTTTAAATTTAATTATTGTTGTAGCAGCAGGGTGCTTGAAAAGTAGAGCTTTCTAACAATATGCTCAATCATGCTAAAATGGCCTAAAAAACATGTCATTCTGCTGTAGAACAAGTTGAAAAGAGTTAAATAAGTGTTGCAGAAGGTTTTTGAATGAAGCAAAATTTTTAGCGAAGAAATAAATTTTTGAACAAGAAAGAAAAAGATATCAGTTGGAAGTTTGTTATGACTGAACTCTAATTTTTATAGCATTATTTGAATTTTGTAAACGTATTTTGGTTATTAAATTAGATTCATTAACTTTTTAATTTCATTTTAATTGATAAAAGAGATTTCCACTTTTTTACTGTTATGTGCCAGTTTTCTTGCTGTAAACATTTCCCATTGTTTTGTTTGTTTCCAGTTTCAATTTTCCTTCATAAGATATCAAAAGCTAAATTTAAGGTGTGCAATTCATAGTAGTCATTAACTGCTGTTAAATGTTTTGAATTTCTGGCTCGAAGTCCTTAATTTTATATCTTAAATTATGAGATAATATGTACTTTAAACTTAAGATGCAAAAATGAAACTATAAATCCTTTCTTTTGAAAAAGCTTGGTACGTAAGTGTTATACTGAAGGCATTTCTTCTTTCTTTTTCAGGCGTTTACGATGAAATGGAATGTAACAATGAGACCCTTGACCACGGAGTACTAGTCGTTGGTTATGGGACTTCTGATCGTGGTGAAGATTACTGGATTGTGAAAAACAGGTTAATATTTTGATGAATGCTTATACATTCTTTTTTTGTTATTTTGTATGTAACTGATTTGAATTAAAGCTGAAACTTAGCAGTCACCACTCGCCACATGGTGATTAAAGTTGCAAAAGTGGCAATTAAAAAATGCGTCATCGATCAAAAAATGTGTTATTGATCACCACCCCGGTCGCCACTCTTGCTTAGTCACTGTACTTGCATTCCCAATCGAACCAGGTTCCTCTCCCCCTGTTCCGAGCTACCCCAATGTATTTCTTTTCCCCACTGCTAGGGGGAGAAATTCAGCTGCAGCAGTGTTTGCACTTTGAACCCTGCACATGCCACCTGCCTTGGGATGATAGTGTTCTGTAAGCCTATGTTTAATTATTGATGTTATCAATATTTTAATTTTATTGTTATTTGAAAAGCACTATGGTATTTTCTTGCGGATAATCTGTTAAAAAAGGCAAAGTTCATGAGGTGCGGATTATACGCTGCCGCAGATTATCTGTGATTTTTTTTTTCTTATTGAGCCTCAATATTTACAGTAGGATTTACCGATAGAGACTGTACGCCATTTTACAAAGCTTGCATGTTCCTTCTCGCTGCCTGCCTGTATGTTGGTTATTTTACATTGCTTGAATGTTCCTTTTACCCGATTCAGGCAATGTAAAATAAACAAGAATACAGTGAATTAGGAGCCATTTGCATAAGATTAGACTGTTTGCTTCTTCGTCTTGACTGTTTTTTAAGTAACTAGCATACTAGAATTATGATTTCAAGAAGAAATCATATTTTAGATAATATTTCAGATCAATTTTGATTATGCTGTCAAAGTAATTACCTTTTCACATTTTTAGTGTAGTTGCTTAAATGATATGTTAAATTCAAACTTTATTTTTTTTAAATTGTTTTTTTCTTCAGGCAGATTTTAGGACTTGGGGATTATAGGCTGCCTGCGGTTAATACACAGGAAAATACTAATAATTTTGCGCAAATGGGTGGGAGGAGAAAAAGAGAATGAGCTAAGGAACATTTTAAATGATCAATCTTATTCAACAAATATCAGTTAATAATACTATAGTGGTCTATTGCGATGCTACAAGTATGAACAATTTTATATATTTTATTCTGGATATCATAGATTCATTGTTATGAAGTGTATGTTTAACACAAATTCATTTTTAATGTATTTCACTAGTCATATTTAAAAACTAAAAGCATTTTGCATACATCTTCTAGGACATGCTCATAAATAGTTGGGTATGGCAGGTTACAGAAACAATGTTTAATGTATCGCTCATGCACAAAAAAAGTAACACAGCTCAAAACACACATTTTGCGATTTATTTAAAAATATATAACAGTTTGAGATATTGCTTACTACAGGAAAAACATCATAAAGGTCCCTATGGTTTGCAAAATGATTTACTGCTCTAAAACTGAACTTTTTCCTCGTTTTGCACTGTACTAAAAGATTTATTTATTTTTTAATTTTTTTTATTTATTTTTTTTTTTTTTTTTTTTTTTTTTTTTTGTCTCTTCTGTAAATATGCTTTTTGGTTGTGTCACCTTTCTTGCATGTGAGCGATATTCTGATGATACTTTTTTCATTATTAATAAAAATTTGGAACATAGTTGCAGTTTTAAAAAGTGGCTACTAACTTTAAAAAGTGGCCACTAATAACTGAGTCTACCGCCCACTGGCTATTAACCAAATTTCTCAGTTTTCAGCTTCAATTTAAATGATGGAATGTTTTGATTTATTCTTTTTTTGCTACAGTGGTCATTCATACAAAGGGAATTTAGTTGTAGAGTTAGAGAATGTCAAGGTAAAAGATAATGTATAAATCTTAAATCAGAGTACTCACTTATTGAATTTGAAATACAAATCGGAAAAAATTGGGGAAATTTAATTCGTCCAATTCAAAAAATTCAACCTTTGAGGCTAGTTGGAATTCTTTGAGACCATCAGTTTTATTCATTTATTTTCAGGAAATTATGGCAGCCACTTTCAATTGTCTAAAAAGAAAAATTAAAAAATTGTTGTCTCAAAGGTCAAAATCAGATAGTCCAATCCTGTTCAAAACTTCTGTGGCATTTACAATAAATGCATTTAAGAATGTTTGCAATTGATGAATTTATTGTAGGCTGACCAAGTAAAGCTAGATAAATCCATCGAAAAAAAATGGTTAAGTGGACAATATCTGGGTGAAATAAGAAATTAAGTCTGGACTGTTCTTTTGTTAAAATAATATGCATGGATTAATATTAAAAATACAGTAAAACTTAGAGTGTAAGAATTTCAAATACAGTGAACTCACAATAACTTGGAAGTCCCAAGGGACCGGCTAAAACCTTCGAATGATTGTTAGTTCGAGCTATCGGAAGTTCCTTTTCCAACCTTCTCAAGAATAGTTGGTATTTCCTTTTTCTGACATAGTGCATAATGGGTAGATTATAACAGTTAATGTTTTGATAAAATTAATTATTAGTACTACAAAAAAAATTCTTACAGAGAATAAATTTTCGTAAAGGGAAGTTATTTTTGACTGCTTACATTTTTTTTGTCGGATCTTAAAACTTCATTAAGTTTGTACATCATAGTCCCAATTTCTTTTGTCTTAATTTCAGTTTGTATTGCTTTTAAACGTCTTTTGCTTTAAAAGCAGATTATTTGAGTCATCCTGAAAAGAAAGGCTACTTTTCCCAATTTTTGCCAAGATTTTAAGTCTCTCAAAGATAAGCAAGCAATAAAATTTTAGTTCATCATCCACTGCAAAAACTAGCCCAATCAGAATACTTCTCACCTAATTTTGCAACACTCAACATGTGCATGAAGGTGCAACACTCAACATGTGCATGAAGGAGCTAAATTGTCTACAGAAAATCTACATTGCACTTACGTGCCAAAGAGTGACACCTGTTTCTCAAAGTCGCATTTTCAAATTTTTGTCACCATTTTCAATCTTTCTTCAAATTTGTTCAAAGAAAACGTAGAAAATTCTTCATTATTCACAAAAATATTAGGGTTGTAGATTTAAACATTGAAAGTAAAAAGAAAAGGAGTCCATTAAAGTTTCAGGAAATAGGATAATATTCTCTGTTTTGTTGTTATTTATTCTCAAAATGAACCCTTTACATAAACAATATTTTTCGTGGCTCTTTATAATATCATTTTCGTTCAGTCCTCGTCAATTACAGTGAAACCCCTCCTAACGGACACCCCTCTTATGCGGACAATTTTTAATTCCCCAGTTCCAATGCAAATAACATTATTAAACCCCTGTCCTGCGGACACCTCTGTATTGCAGACAAAAAAATTGTCCTGTTAGTGTCCGCATTAGAGGGATTTTACTGTATTTTCAATTTTTTTATGACTTTTATGATAATTGATTTTTGCCATTCCATTACAAACACCCTGTAAATTTTGCAAAATGAATGTTGTTCGTATTGAATGATCAAAAATTCAGAGGAAAAAATCTGAAACAAGCTAAAACGGCGAATTTGTACTTCATTCATATTTTAATTATTTGTCTTACACGATGCAACATATTTTTTCAGTTGGGGCACATCTTGGGGCGAAGAAGGATACATCCGGATGTCAAGAAACAAAGACAATCAGTGTGGCATTGCGACGAGTGCCAGCTATCCGTTGGTGTGATTTTTTTTGACCAAAAACTTCTTTTGCATTTATATTACTTTTATATTAGAACTGGGAGTTCTGTGCTATTTACATATATGTTTAATAAAGTCTTCATGCTTTTACAAGGGTTGTAAATTATTTTTTCAAGCATTTTGCACTCCTCTGTATCTATTTGGAGTTAATTCATTGAAAGATTTTTAAGAACGCTAAGTTTCTCTCCTATTTTTCCAGCTCCTCACAAGGAAGGAGAAAAAAAAAAAACTTAACTAGCAAATAAAGGGTAGAAGAAAATTGGGAAGCTACTGTTTTTCTTATTTTTTAATTTGAAACAGACTTATTTCAAATGGAATAAAATGATTGGTTTAAGAAAGGAATTCACTAAATAGTTGAACCAAAATTTTCATTACTTATGCTCAATGGGATTTTTCACCATCAGAGAAAGTAAGCTTAATTCTGAAAGTCTATTGCAAACATATATCTTCTAGCATCTAATCAGTATTATCTTAATTAGCTAAAACTGCAAATTATGTCAAACATAACATTTTAACCCATAACGGGGGAGGTGAAAAAGTGATACATAACGGGAGGTGAGGTTTCAGAGACCGCTCTACTTTCAAATTTTTTAAAAATCGTGTAATTAAGATACATTCCTGCGATTTCCTTTAAATGGTTTTTGCACTTTTTTTACCAAAGAAAAAAAACGTTTTTTGAATTTTAAATTGAAATATGCTTTTTCTGAGGAAATTTTACCAGAGCCTTTTCGGAAAGAAATCATATGTTGCAGTATATAATTTACTACTCGTAATAAAAGTGAATCTATTATCAATTATTGATTTTATTTTGGTTTCTGAATACATACAGAACATTTTAATACCAAAAAATTGTTTATATCACATTACAGGAAATTTATGACAGCCCTTTAAATTCTAGTATTTTACGCCATATTTTCAGCCCTCGTTGTCCCTAGAACATCATTACTAACTTTTGTTCCCATTTCAAACAACTCTCAACCTCATCTAGAACATTTTGCATCTCTTCCGCATAACACGGATAAAACAAATGAACCTATTTCCATGTTAAGAGCCATGTCTACTACTGTCGAAAGTTGTAACACTGAAGGGGAGGTGCGGTATCACAGACCACTTGAAAAGAATACAATGAAATTTAAACCAGCAGTACTCTCCAAAATATTCTGATAAGCATGGGAGGTGTTCAAGGTCATGAAACCAAAAGCTATTTGGGACAAAAACCATTCAAATGGACTGAAAATAAAATAAGGGTGGTGGGATGAAATTTCGAGCGGTCTATGAGACCGCACCTCTCGTTACAGGTTGAACTGATTTCTAGAAACAAAATATGACTTTCATCTAATGAAATACAAACACAAATAATAAAGTAGTAGCACCTTTCAAAAAATGCAGCTAATATTTAATAAAAAAATAATTTAATCGATGTCCTAAAAAAATAGAATGTTGTGGCCAGAGTTCGCTGATATATATCCTATATTTATTTTGAAAATATCATGATACTTTTGATATTTATTTTTTCAAAAACTATTTTCAATATAAAAATTATGTATGATCATAATAATATTGTTCATTTATTATTAAAAATAAACAAAAAGTTATGCACTATATTTTCATGATGTATTAATACAGCAAAGTATTATAATATTTCTTTTTTATTTTATGTTCATTTTTATTAGTAGTAATGTAACAATTTTAAATCATACTAAAAGTGCCTATAGTTAAATATTAAACGTTGGTCAGGAAAAAAAAAGACTGCACCAACTAATGCATATTTTTTTTTATTTCTGAATCATATAATTGTGTAAAAGTAGCTAACAAAAGAGAAATGAGTTTAACAGCTAATGCTAAATTAACTTCATTAAAATTGACAAAAATGAAAAATGAAATCTATACTAATATTATAAAGAGAGAGGGCGGATTTTTGTGTGTTTATATGTTCGAGGTAATCTACGGAACCACTGCACCTATTTGAAAAATTCCTTACTATATGAAAGGTGCTTTCTTAATGAGTGACATAGGCTATAATTCGAAAAAATCCAATAAATAGTTCTTTATCGGACTTTATGTATTAATTATAACTTTTAAAAAAATAATAACATACCATAATCCATGACCATTTTATTTCAACATCCAAGACCATTCGTTAAATTATCTGTATATGATCTCAACCAAAGAGAAACATCGCGGAGGCCCTGGTTCAACGTAGTCTGATTTTTGTACTTATTCATTTTAATTATCCCAGATTACTAAGAAATACTTACAACATATTTCATTAATAAGAATTAGCACCTCAATAAGTTAAATACACTTAAAATACAGAAAAAATCTGAAACGTATTATCACGAATGAAATGATACAATTTTGTGTTTAATGTAGTGATGAAAACAGTCGGGGAAAATACCGGAAAATTTCCAAAAAAAAGTTCTTTTTTTTCCGAAGGGGTTTATTTCCACTCCAAAAAAATTGAAAAAATAAAATTTTTCAACTTTTCTGGAAGTTTTAATTGAAATTTTCAGCAAAAGTGGTTAGAAATTTCTCATACTTAAATTCTGATGCAATTTCCTCCCCCCACCCCCTCCCTGTATGTTAAAATACTACAGGATTCGTATGCTCCTTCAAAACTCCTCCAATACTCCTTCAATTAGGAAATTTTTTTGAAGTGCCCTTCAAACTCCTTCATTTTTCTTTTAACTCCTTCTTTTTTAGTTCAAGACTACATAATCTTCCTCTGAAAGTAAATTAAAATACTCCTAATTACTACTACAACTTACTACTTAAATACTTAACTACTTAATTCTGTCACAAGGGCGATGTTATAGTAATTTTGTATATTTATTTTTTCATAAAGATGTGATTTATAAATTGATTATGAAAGTCATAAAAGTTGAAGGTAAAAATATTATGTGGCTAAGACATTTCATAAGTGAAGTCAATGTAGTTTTATGATTTTTACTTTTCCTTCCACCACTTTCAGCAGCAAAAGTCAGTTTATCTAATTATTATTTTAGTATTTAAAAATACATAAAAGTAGATGTGGTTGTGTTAAAAGAACAATTGTTTGGTAAGAACAATTGTTTAGTAAATTGCAGTTCTGACAATGTAAAAAGGGTCATCCACAAGTGATATCATGCCTTGAGGGGAAGACGGGTTTATAAAATTGTGACAAGGGGAAGTGAGAAGGTGATAAAAAGTGACATCATGCAGTTATTATGACAATATATTTATGAAAAATTTGGCATGTGACAAGGGAAGGAGTAAGGTAAAATGTGACACTTTGTGACAAAGGACGAAGTCGATCGAATATGTTGAAAAAAATGTGACATCATTTAAGAACAGCCCAAAGGTACTCCTTCAAAATCTCATTTTACTCCTTCAAAACTCCTTCATTTTATTTCTGGAATCGAGTACGAACCCTGTACTAACGTTGATAATGCAAGTTGTATGATTATATAATTTGCATATAGATCAAAAAACATTAATACTTTTTGAAAAAAAAAATTAAACAAATATCCGTAGTGAAGAATTTATATATATATTTTCCTTCTTCATAAAACAAACAAGCATAACTTTAATCACAGAACTATGTTTCTGCTGACTGTGTGAACCAATTGTACAGGGTGCGGCAAAAAAAAACGGGGCAAGCAAGTTTCCATGCAACTTCAGTAAAAATAAATAAATAGAACACAAAAAATAATAGTATGAGAAGACTTTTAGCAATCAATAAATTAATTGGTTCCAAACTAGCCGCCTTTTGAAGTAATAACAGAGGTGCAACTGCTCATTGAAATTTTCATTCAAGGGCCGTAAGTCCTTTAATCAATCCTATTCCCTATAAAGCAATTGGTTTCGAGAGCACTAGCTTTTGCGTAGTTTTGGGTAGACCTCTGACTCTGAAACAGGCTATAATGAGTACAGTGTAATAAATGGGATTGAGGTCTAGCGAGTACAGCGTCCTCTTTAAAGATGATATGTCAAAAACAATGCGTCTTGCACCACTCTTGTCTTTTTGGCCGTATGAACTGCTGTGGAGTCAAATTGAAATGTCCAGTCTACATTGCTGTGCTGAAGTGCTCTTAGGTTCACAGAAGTACAGCAGCTTCTAAAATGTCTTTTTGGTACACTTTTTGATTCATTTTATGGCCCTCATCCACGAAAAAACCAGAGATTTTTTGTCGCTTGTTCTGATTCCATGACAGAGAAAGCCTGACTTTGGATTTTGGCGATGTTTAACATTTTCTAAGGTGCTTGGAGTGTCTATAGATGAAATCATATTGTTTTGTGGGTTATGAGCTGGTTGAAAGGTACATCGGTGAAAGGCATCGCCTCCAGCTTGGACTTGCGCCCATCTCAAACGTTTCTGGCATCTTTTTTGGAGTGATACGAATTTCTAAACTTTTTGGAACTCGTAAAACTTCTGTTGGAGCTGTTTTTGCCACTAGTCGCACTTATCGGTCACAAATTCCTATTTTACTTCTCTCGTGGAAACCCATGGATTTCATTGAACTCACTTTTGGATGGCCCGACGATTAACTGAAATGTTCACTGTTCGGTTTTGTACATTTTCCGGACATCGACTATCATTTCCAAGCTACTTGAAGCAACATACCGCATCAAATACTGTTTGCCGAGGCACAACAAGCAAACGAATTGTCGTTCTACTTGGTTAAACAACTTTAAAATAGCGAGTCTTTTGCTTAAAATTGTAAGAAAACTGAATAACAATACATAAACGAGGAAACATAGTCTAAAATATTTTCTAATAAAGTGAGAAACAGAAATAAATAAGACACTCATTGAAATGAAATTACTTCACTTTCATTCGATGATGCAATCTTTGTCCGATTTTTTTTTTTTTTTTTTTTTTTTTTGCCGCACTTTGTATACTGCCGTGCTAAGCGCAAAAGTGAAAACTGCAGTTGAGCTCAAGCTGAGATATTGTGTTTTAAAGTTTGGCTCTTCGATATATTTGATTCAAATGTCTTTTTTTTTTTTTTTTCAGAATTAAAAAAAAAAAAAAAGGTTTCGATCAAACGTCTAAAGCCTTTTATTTATTAAGTAAAATACGAAATAGAGCGAACTTGGTTATAATAACTCAGTTTGGTTCAAAAGTGCTGGTATGAGTTCTTTTATTACTGTGCTTAGCACGGCCGTATGAATAAACTGAAACTCAAGTTTAAGTTTTGGTTCAGCTTTAGAAATCATTACGCAATTTTGGTTTGGGGTTTTTGTTGGAAAGAAAAAGAAAAAGCAATTCAGTTTTGACTTGGACTTAGACTGTAATAGAACAAATCAAAACTGAATAGCTTACATTTTCAGACATTAAAGTTATATTGTAAGAAAGGGAAATCATAATTATTTTTCTTTCAAATAATATCAATCATGTTAGAAAATCAAAAATTGCAATTTTTATTTCAAGTTTCAAAGGCAATCTAAAATAGAAAATGTAATTGGTTGAACGACGACTTGACTTATTTCTGTCAAGCAGAAAAAGAATATGAGTGGATTGCATATAATTTTTTAATGCTTAACCCTTTATATGTTTCAAGAAACACAGAACTATAAGAAACCCTATTTTTATTCATAGAAAAAAAAATCAATTTTACCATTTTTTCGCATTTTCCCCGAAAAAAACGGTAAAAAACCGTTGTTTTCCACCACTTCAAAATTTCCGGAAATTTTACATCTCTAGTTTAATGTCATTTTAGAATTGTCGTTCCTCTGGTCCTCCGGATAAAGCTTACTACTTTTCACTTCATAGACTTGATGGTGATTCTTTCATTTAACTGATACAAGTAAGGGATTAATGCAACACATCTTTCACAAGCCTTGCAGATGACTTAAAATGGAAATCAGATGCCTTGCATGATGCTGACGATAAAAAAGAGCGGTGTTTTAAATTTCTTGCCAAGTCTTATTAAATTTGGCTACTTTTCTTACTATTTCGGCAGACTTTAAGACCTCATATCTCAAAAACGAGAGCACACAGTTTATGGTTCAAAAAAATCTCTAAATATGCTCATTCGAATGCGACCATTTTGAACTTTTTTTTTTATGATTACTGAAGTCGTGTGGTTCCCTGGTCAGTAGATGTTATGTATGTATCTCTGGCTCTTTTTTTTTTTTTTTTTTTGAAAGCATTTTTCAAATTCTACGATCAAAAAAAAAAGGAAAAAGAATGAACTCCTCCACTCCCCCCCCCCCCCTCCCGAATGATATCCAGACCTTATCGGTTTGATGGGAGTGAATTCTACTATCCAGGGAAGAACAGGTCAAAGGAGGGGAAGGAACAGCGGGGGAAATTTATTTTTAAAACCAAAATAATACAGTGTCTGTTACAACATTTGTGATTTTTGAATACAGCAAAATACATAAAAATACGAATGATTATATCTTAAGCAAAAAAAGCGAAGAGAAGACACATCAAAATTGTTAAAATGGAACATGGGAATAACCAAATACACTGCAAATAACAAATTTTAGTATAAAAATAAATTTAAATATAAATAAATTCAATAATAAACAAAAAAAAAAACCTCTTAATTTTTTTTAAATCAGTTGAAATTCCTCCCCCCCCCCGGCTGCTGCGCCCCTGGCGAGAGCCACTCCTGCCAACCCCTAGTTACGCTACTGGGCACATACTACCACTACCGGTTTCCTTCAATGGTCTAAAGTTGCAACACGGGTCGAAAGTTGTACGGTTTTACGCTATTAAAATTTTCGTTTTTCGCACTTCAACTCGGAAAAAATCAAGTTGACCCCCCCCCCCCCAAATATCACCAAAGATCGTCTAAACTTTCGTTTTTATAACTTCGTTTTTAGAAAAAAATTTCCGTTGAAACGCCCCTGAAAATTATCGAAGAAGGGCCCCCAAACCTCTCATCCCACTAACATTACCGAAGATGTTCTAAAAACCTGAGTTTTAAAGCTAACTTCAAAATTTTTGGAGGAATGTCCCTCTGTCCCCCCTCCCCCCCTCAAAGATCAATCCAAAGATCTTGAAAAAATAAATAAAGATTGTCTTTAATTTAGTTTTCATGGCTTAAATTTCGAAAATTTTTCATAGGAGAAATTCCGAAAATTCCTCCCCCTAACATCATTGAAAGTCAAACAAAATTGCGCGTTTGGAGCTTCAATAGGGAAACATTGCCGGTCTCCTTAACGTTGCTAAAGATGGTCTTACACTCTAATTCTGAAGATTTCAGTTTCAAAATAATTCCCTGGGATTGACATCGAATCTCTTTTCTCTAACATTACCAAAGATCGTTTAAAACTGCGTTTTTGCGACTATAATTTCAAAAAATTTAGGGGGAGAGCGTCCGAACCCCCCTGCCCGTAACATAATAGGCGATAATCAACAACTGCATTTTAAAAGATACAATTTCAAAAAAGGACCGGCGGAGCACCCCTGAACCTCTCTTTGCATTACCAAAAACTGTCTAAAATGCATGTTTAAAAACTACATATTAAGAAAATTTGTGGGGTCGGGCCCTGGAATCTCTCTTTCCATTAACATCACCAAAAATCTTCTAAAACTGCGTTTTTAGCTATAATTTAAACTAGTATGTTGTGGCCATCACGAAACTTTCTTCTATATTTTTCTTTTTTTTTTCTGATCCCCCCCCATGCTTGACGAGGAAGCAATATTCCCAACAAAAACAAAATTACACATGCAAAAACTTGACGACCATCCCAATTTCTGAATTATTGCAAAAGCAAAGCAAAGAGCGAAAATTGAAAGTTATTTTAAAAGCCTTGCTTGAATTAATTACAAATATTTTATTTGTTAACAAACATAAGATGGCAACAGTTAAAAATTTTAAATCATTGGGATAATATTTCCGATCATTTCCATACAATTAAAATCACGAGAAATACGCAGACGACAATCTATTACGATTTATCTTTCTTATTGTTGCATTAATAAAGCTATTTTTATTCGCAAAAAAAAAAAAAAAAATCAACACCTCTTGGAGCGATTGGCGTCAAAATTGAACCAAAGCCTGTTTACGTATGGATTCACATATATTCCAAATTTCAACCAGAACGTAGCATTACTTCTTGAGATAGGGTACTCACAATGGAAAAAAAGAAAGGGCGATTGCGGTACCCCCTTTTTAGCTGTTGACACCAAAATAAAATCAGCTCTTATACCCACTAAGGGCTACTTGCCGATAAATTTTTCTTTCATTCCGTTCATTATTTCTTGAGATACAGCAGTCACAATTGACGACAAAAAAAGTTCTATAGCTCAACCCCCGTTTGAGTTATTGACACCAAAATTGAATCAGCACCTGTTCCTGTTAATGGCAACATATGGACCAAATTTTGTTTGATTCCGCCAGTTACTTCCTGAGGAATAGCAAGCACGCGTAACTCAAAAAACGTCCCATTGCTCCACGCCCCTAGGAATTCGCGCCAAAAACCAATGGGCACAAGTTCACATACGGGCACATATGTGTACCAAATTTCGTTCGATTTCATGCGGTAGTTTTTGCTGTAGAGCGGCCACAAAAAACTGGTCACACACAGACGTGACACACATACATACACACACACACACACACACATACATACATACACACACACACAGACAGACAGACATTTTCCAAAAATAGTCGAAATGAACTCAGTACACCTCAAAACGTTCGAATCCGTCAAAATTCGAAATTCGAAAATTTGCACGAATCCAATACTTTCTTCTATATATTAGATATAGAAGAAAGTAAAAACAAAAATCGTTGGCCAGTTCTCGGACTGCCCTTTTATTAACATAATTAGAGATATAACAATTGCGGTTTTATAATTACCCTCATACCTCTTCTCCCTCTAACATTGCCAAAGATCGTCAAAAATGCATTTTCAAGACTACAAATCCTTAAACTTTCTGGGGTTACTGTATTTAAGACACATGTGATATAAAAAAGAGGCCTTCAATTTCATACACCTCCTATTTATTTTTTGACTTCGGAATGGCCCTGAGAGAGTCGGATCATGCCACTGATCCAAAAGAGGGTTTTAGCTCTTTAGAGAAGCCCAAAGACAGTCTACAATTAGGTTTTTAGGCTCGTAGTTTTAGAAAATTTTCATATCAGAGTCCGCATTCCTTGCTATCCTCCCTAATATCACTAAAGATAACTTAAAATTGCATTTTCAGAATTTTGATTTCGAAAATTTACGGGAGGACAGCCATAGGCGTAGGAACCGGGGGAGCTGGGGGATCTTGGGCTCCCCCTGGAATATTTCAGACAGGCTCAGTTCCCCTGGAAAAATTCTCGCACTACAGCTTTTTGCCGTACAGTCTGCCTCAAACCTGATTTCAAAAATGTGATCTGGCTTTTCTAGGAATTTCCACACAACAAGCAACAAGCAACAAAAGCAGCTATGGACAGATGGAGTGGTCAGTGCATTTGAGTTCGCTTTCACCCTTTTCCTCCCTATATATATCATTCGAACAATTTTTTTAATTTCTTTAAAACTTAAATTTATTGTTTTTGGTGGGAAATATCGTCGAGAGAAACATCTTAGATCAGTGGCACACCTAGAGATTACTTTTCGCGGCGCATATCATTACTGTGATAAAGAAACGCAATTTCTAGAACCATCCCAAGGTGAAAATTAAAAAAAAAAACTTTGTACCAGTTATTTTGAATTATTGTAAACCGTCAGGGATAGATATTTTTTATGAAGTTATAAAACTGCAAAGATAAATATCATTCAAAGAATACTAAAGGTACTACAAGAACAAAAATTCACACTAATAAAAATCAGTGAAATCTTCATTAGACTATTCATAAAAATCTCCATAATAGTAAAAACAGTTACAATGTAAAACACAGTTTAAACGGTGCGAGTTCATTGAAATGAAAAACTTTGAACAGATTATAATTTAAGAAGTTAAATTTATTCTTGTTTTTTGCTTTCTCAAAATTAAGACTTTTTGTAGCATACAAATATATTTTCATGTTAAAATTGTTACTTTTCATTTATTATTTCAGAAAAAAGCTCCAATAATATTTTATAGTTTCTATCAAGTACTTTTACTAAAATGTATCTGAACAATTTAATACATGACGAACATTTCATTTTAACACATTTCAAACGTACTGTTTTTCCGCCCTCCTCTTTCATTTATTCCCATTTTTCTAGTTCTCTGAAAATAAGTATGTTTTATAAATGCTACGTTGCTAAAGCCCTCCTTTCCCGCCAAAACTATTTACAGAATACCTCAAATTTTGTTTCCAGTGCTCCCGACTATTTCCTGGAAATTTCCAGAAGAGAGTCCCTGAATACCTGGCCCTCCAACAACATATGATATCCTATAATGTTCCGTTTTTGGGGCTTCAATTGCTGAAACCCTAATTCTACCAACAAATAAAATCTACAGTCGTTTTTTAGACTACAATTTCGAAAAATTACTGGAGCGCGACTGTCGAAACCCTTCTCTCTGATATTGAAGAAAAAAAGAAAGAAAAAGAAAAAAAAAAACGACGAAATGGAGTTTTTACAATTACAATTTCGAAAAATTAAAGGGGAAGGAACCTTTTCTGATGACAAGATTGAAGAACGCTCTCTTAGACTTCAGTTTTAAAAGTTTTCCACAGGAAAACACGATACCCTTTTTTCCCGTAGTTGGAGATTGTCTACAATTGCGTTTTTTGGAACTTCAAATTTCAAATACTGAGAGGGAGATGTAAATCGATTCGAAAAATCGATCGAGGACAATCCCTGAGTTATATCATTTTCACTAAAGTCAACAAATCTATCTATATTAATAATATAAAGCTGAAGAGTTTATTTGTTTGAACTCACTAATTTCAGGAACTGCTGGTTCGAATTGAAAAATTATTTTTGTGCTGAACAGTTCATTTACTGAGGAAGACTATAGGCTTTTTTTTTTTTTTTAAATCAGATTGGCCGAAATATTTGTAATTGCAAATTAAATGTTTAATTAATTGTTTAGTGAGTTCCTAATAGATGGCGGGGTAAGTTAACTCATCGAGAGGGCGCTGGCTAACAGTGTCAATAGCTGCGAGGAACCATGCCGCGCGGCTCAGACGCTACGCTATTGCTGGACTGTTGTGGTCAGCGAAATGATTTTTGAATGAGATTTCTTCGATATTCAGGTACATAATTTGATTTTGTACGATTTTTCTATTGGGTTTTGTTTTTTCTTATTTCTTCAACGTTTATTTTGTTCTTATAGTTGAAGATAGTTACTTATCTAAGTAAACAATTTGACTTGTCGTATTATACAATTGTGATTGTTCTTTATAACGTTTTTAGTTAAGTATTGTTTATTTGGAGAAACATTTTAAATAGCAGAAAAAAACCCCGCTTCACTCGCTCAAGGGCAGTGTTACGGTAGCGTGGTTGCTTGGCGCGTTAAGTGATGAACTATACAGTTGAAGGATTATTTTGAGTTTTAAATCAACTGTTAATCTTTTAATGTGTTTTGGCGAATATTTTTAAATTCCAAAGAGACTTCAATAGGTTTTTTGAAAAGGTGTGTACGCGTTTTAGTTAAAGAAAAATTATAATTTCACATCAAAAGGGGGTGGGGCAAGGATTTTTTTTAAATTCAACGGACTTCCTTTAAATTCTTAGCACGGGCATCGCGGGTACTGCTAGTATGGTAGATATATAATCTTATTTTTAAGACATCAACTTCGAAAATTTTTCAGGGACAAACATTTTCTACCCTCAGCATCACCAAGCATTGCCTAAAACTACGATTTCAGAACTAGAATTTCAAAAAATTCTGGGAGAGAACCCTTGGACCCCTCAATTTTTATGTGCTCATTTTCGAGTACTGAGAGTCCAACTTTTCAAAACCAGAAGTTTTATCACCCCCTTGTGCAATGATATTAAATATGATTGAAAAAAAGGCTGGGAAAGAGAGATAGAGAGATGGAAGCATCGAAGCTAATTTTATATGAGAAAAAAAATTAAGTCCGCAATCCCCCCCCCCCTCTCCAAATTATTTTCTGTTTGCTCCACTGCTTCTACCCCTTGGATCAGGTACATTTCCTACTATGAGCCCCAGCTCCCCCTACTTTTACAAAGTTCCTACGCCTCTGAGGACAGCAGCTGCTTACACGCCTCATATGCGGTCGTGTCAAACATAATCAAAAATCCTACTTCTGGGACTTTGATTACAAACAATATTCCCCGAGGATCCTCTATCCCTTGTTTAATGTTACCAAAGAGAACTTTAGAATGTGTTTTAAGAAAGAGAAGCTCCTAAATTTCCATCTCTTTCCCGTAAACTCATCCAAAAAAAATTTGTAATGGCGTTTTCAAAGTCTACTTGTCAAAAATTTGAGACCCCCCCCCCCGAGTCTCTTCTCCCTCCCCCCTCAGTGTCATCAATCGTACACCTTAGTCCTTATAACTTCAAAAAAATTTCGAGTTTGTGCAACCACCTCCTCCGCTAACATGTCAACATGTATCCCAAAATTGCATTTTTGAAACTTCAATAACAAAATTTTCCGGGGTCAGCCCCAAATGCGTTTTTAAGGCTTCAAAAAATTCCAGAGGAGCGTCCACAAACCAAACTATTTTCTTTGTGTTACTTACTACCAAATGTAGCCTGAAATGGCGGTTTAAAAAAAAAAAAGTCTGTTGAAATTGCGTCTAAATTGGCATGTATTTTAAAATATTAAAAATATTCCTAAGTCTGCTCTTCCCTCACAAATTTTCGGAGATAAACCAGTACACCTGGTCGGGGAACCTCTCCTCTGTCTTGTGGCAAGATATGGTACTAGTAGCCCTGGTAGTTGCTGCTGTACATCATGATTAAAAAAAAATTCAGTGAAAGCCTACCTAGGATGTTATATTTAACTTCGTTTTATTAAAAACTTGAAAATGTCCACCTACATCCCTTTGCTTCTCACTGCTTGATGTGTGTGTGTGTTTGCTCAGGCATTTTTAGGATGATTTTTCACTCTACTCCCCCTTCCCTCCCCTCATCATAGCAGTAAGAGTTGTCTTTATGTATTAAAAAAAAGTAATGTCAAAGAAATTGAAATTCTGTCTGTGGCGGGCCTGCTTCTAGGAGACCCCATAGCACCTACAGCCTTGAAATGTTGTACAAAAGTACTTCCAGCCACGGAGTTTCCACCTGGAGTTTTGTGTTTGTAAGTTCGATTTTTCTTTCTTTCTTTCTTTTTCTTTTTTTTTGTTTTGCAATTTATTTTTTTAAGTCAAAATTTCACATAAATTGCCTACTGAAAAAATTTTCAACAACCATTAACATCCTGTGCCATACGAAAGACCTTATTTTCTACATCAGATTGAGCTTTCTCCAAACTTTTCAACTAATTAGATCAGCAGATGTAAGGGTTTATAATTTAGCGAAAGTACCAGGCACTCAATTCAGTTCAAACCCGGAGCTAAAGAGCAAAATATTATTAAAGACCACAAATTTGAAAGTGACTTGTCAAACGTACAAAACTGCCGTTTTGCTATGTACATGAGGCCCATAAGCTGTGAAATTTCGTAGAAGTTAGTTTGGGCTCTACGGGAGAGGCGCTCTTTGAAATGTGTGTGTGTGTATGTTTTAATTTTTTTAAGAATTATTTTGTAATACGCATTTTAGTCAAGTTCATTTTGTCTTCGGTTTGGAGTGTGAAAACATTTTTACTCTCCCGAGGAAAAGCCTGAAAGCAAAAGCAAGAATTTTATTTGTTAGCACTCGAGAAAAAAATGTCAAAATGATTTTATTCACGCTAATTACAACTGAGCTTGCGGCAGACAAAAAACTGATCTTCCCTTACTTAAAAATGTTCATACTTTTCTGATGGTGATTTTATGGATTTGGCGATTTCAATCTGAAGGAAAAAGATCTTCTACAGATGTATTACTCGCGGGCTTTAGAATGAGACTAAACCGATCAGATAATAGAAAGAGACATTTAGTACCATTTTCGAATCCTGAAATTAAAATTTGAACGGTTCGGCACTTTTTGGGCATTTGAGCCCCCCCCCCCCACACACACACACACAAACACACTACCTTTTCCGGATGCAAAAATATCTTCCTGTCAAAATTTGGCCGGGATCTGACGTAAACTATGGATATAAGTCTTTAAAAATGAAGTTAAGCCTCGTTTAGAATGTGGAAATAACAAATTAGGGGGTGCTCTAATTATCAATCGAATTTCGGATGAAATTCATCTTGTGCTGCTTTTTAAGGGCTGGCTTTCACATACTGCAAAAATTGAACAAATATGACTTTCTTCGATGATGAGATACAAATTTATGATTTTCTGTAAAATTGGAATAAAAGTCAAGAAATACTTTTTTTCCAAAAGAAAAGTAAATTATGTTCACCCCGGCATCCCTGACAACGTAAAATTTTATGATGATCGGTTGAGTAGTTAAGGCGTGAAATGGTAAAAAACAAATTAACAAACAAGGTCCCTTTCGCATTTATAATATTAGTATTAAAGGTTGCAAATAAACTTTTACATACAGGGTGTTTTAACCTGCAAAACCTTTATTTTCGCAACCGTTAGTCCTAGATGTATACTTTCAACTGCAAAAATGTTCAAAATCAGCTGCAGAGTTAAGATACTGAAAATTTGAAGCAAAAATAAAAATGAGTCAAAAAATACAAAATTTAACTTTTTATACGGCCCCCTGGTCCCCCAACTTATGTTTAGGGAAATAATCTCCATTGAAAACTATTACTGACACAAAAAAACTTGACATTTGTGCTTCCAAAACTCAAGGAGATATTCCATTTCAAAGTTTTAAGGGACCATACAGAAGATGAGATTGGAACTTATCGCCCTTTCGGAAGAATGACAGGTCGTCAAAACAAGAAAAACAAGGTACTTATATTTTTCATTGCTAAAAATAAATGCAAATGTTATGCCGTGATACGCAAAAATACACTACAAAACCTCGAACAATTTGAAAAACCACACTCTGTGCACACATATAGTTTTAGACACTTGTTAACAGCTATATTTCCCCCAAAACGTGTTATTAAGGCGAGTGAAAAGTGCTGTAACGCTGCGTTTCATATCTCGGTGAATATTAGTCGTACTAATTTCTAACTTTTTGTGTTGAAATATCTTTTAAATGGAGATTATTTCCCTAAATCTAAGTTAAGGGACCTGGGGCCCGTATAAAAAGTTAAATTTTGTATTTTTTGACTCATTTTAATTTTTACTTCAAACTTTCAACATCTTAACTTTGCATCTGATTTTGAACATTCTTGCAAATGGAAGTATACATCTAGGACTAACGGTTGCGAAAATAAAGGTCTTGCAGGTTAAAGCGGAACACCCTGTATATTTTTAAAGAGTTTGTAGGCATTTTAGTTAAAGAAAAGGATTATTCTAGAGAGGAGTTGATTTTTATTTATTCCAGGGACTTCTTTTAAACTCTTAGCTCGGGCACCGCCCGAGGCTGACTTCAGAAAACAAAAAACCGAATTCAATAAACAAAGAGGAACTAAAAAGTAAAAAATAATTTGTCATACTTACATTTGATTTCCTACCCAAACGTATAAATCAAATTTATTTTACAATTCTAGTACAAAAATCAACTAAACTTAACATCCAATTATAAAATAAACACTAATTTTAATTACTATACGATGAATTATTTTAATACCAAACTAATTATATACTATCTCTTAATTTTTACTTCCTTTTACAAAAAAGGAAGTATTGTATTCGCGAAAAAAATTTCACTCAAAAATCGACCTAAATTTCCATTTTGCTCAACCCCGAATGAATGTTGAGTTTTTTTTTATTATTTTTTTTTTCGACTCGACCACGCGTAGATAAGTGTCTAAGAATGTATAGACATGCGAAATATCCATTTTGACGATTCCCGAGTTAGTTACAACGAGTTTTCTCGTGACGTCTGTATGTACGTATGTATATATGTGCGTATATGCGTATATATGTCGCATAACTCAAGAACGGTATGTCCTAGAAAGTTGAAATTTGGTACGTAGACTCCTAGTGGGGTCTAGTTGTGCACCTCCCCTTTTGGTTGCTTCCGGGTGTTTTTAAAGGGATCTTTTGCCTTTTTTTGAGGGGAAATCATTGTTAATTTCGATGTATACTTAAGTGGTGTTACAATTTAGCGGACACTTGGCAATATATTGCCTGTCTTTTGGTCGCCAAGTTTTGTCGCCAACTTGGCGACAAATTTGGCGATTTTTTTTTTAAAAATCTGGTTTCAATTTGGCTACTGTTGGTGATATTTAGAGAGTAAACTATTGAATCACATTAAAATTACCAATAATGGGAAAGTTACATTAAATTGGAGCAAAAGGAAGTCATATGAGGCACACATCAGCTCGTTAATAACCATTTGAAGTCGGGGCCTCCTATAAACCACTATCGAACGTAACTGACAACCCACCAGATCCTGAATTAAACACTAATTTAACAAAATACGAAAGTCTTTAAAACTAAACGTTCTCAGTTACGTTAGGTAGTAGTTTATAGGAGACCCCGACTTCAAATGGTTATTAAAAATTAAGAGATCGTATATAATTAGTTAGGTATTAAAATAATTCGTCATATAGTAATTAAAATCAGTGTTTGTTTTATAACTGAATGTTTAGTTTAGTTGATTTTTGTACTGGAATGGTAAAATAAATTTGATCTAAACGTTTGGGTAGGGAATCAAATGTAAGTATGACCAATTTTTTTTTTTTTTTTTACTTTTAGTTCCTCTTTGTTTTTTGATGTCGGTTCTTTTTTTATTTGAAAATAATTTATTTTTTTCTTTGCTGGTCACAATGCAAAAACAGAGAAAATGTCAGTGGCATTGCAAACAGCTGTTGTTTGTCAAAATCGAGGCCTCTACAATTATTATGAAGGAGGTCGGGGAGAATTACAAAAGTAATCAGATTATTGGCTTTTACACCAGTCTCGGTGTAATCGCATTTCATGTGATTTCAATTACATAAAAACATTATAAGATGGCTGTTTACTGAAAAATGTTGATTACGGGGATGAGGAACGAAGCGTGGTTTCGTGGTTGCACTACCACCTGCAATGCGAAGCGCTCGACTGCTTCAAGTCAATGTCAGACGTGAGCAGGTCGCTTACCCTTTCAATACCAACTCTTTCTAACAATAAACAGGATTAAAATGAAACATAATCGCACGTCTGCTCCAACCAGATGCTTTTCTTGAAAAGTTTGATGCAGCATAGTAAATATATTGTGAAAAAATATCGTCTGCAAGTTGTTATTATTATTTTTTTAATTAAAAATAAGAAAAATTTAATTCGATTCTATTTATGCAGTTTTTATTTGTCGTCTGCAAACTTTGCTTATGATTATATGTTGGCACCAAATGGTTTTGTACTGTTTTTTTTTAATCATAGACACAGAAAATAAAAGAAGAATTGAAAAAAAAAGAAAAAAAGAAGAAAATCAGTTTTTTTTGACATTTTGAAATCACTTTATGCTTTTCACAATCACGAGTGAGTGTGTGTGCGTGGTGAGTGAATGTGTGTGTGTACGCGTGCGTGCGCCTGCCCTGGGTGTGGGGTATGAACATGTGGGGACACCATCCCCTGCGAAAGAATTTCCTAAAAAAATTTTATTTTGACTGAAAAATCTACATATGTCTAAAAGAGGATCAAATAAACCAACTTATAGTGTTTTTTCATCAGGTTTCTAAAAAATTAATAACTTGCCTCTCAATAGGTTAGTTTAACAGTGTGCTCCGATGCTTTAGATTGAGAACTTACTTATTTATGATTTGTGAATGGTATGAGCTGGAAGTGACAATGGGCTCGTAGGTAACTTCTTTAAAATTTCTGCCACGGACAAAGTCGTGAAGAATGACACAAGTTCTTTAAACATGCTTATTTATTTTTTTATCAACGGGGTAATTTCCAAAAATTTAAAAGTATTTTTTCTGAAAAAATATGTTTTAAAACGTAGGATCTGACCATTTTTTAAATAATGTGCTTAAATTTGATATCTTTAAAAAAAATACTTAAATCGGTGAGCTTTTATTGTTTATATTTCTGCCGATGACACCACAAATGATGAAATGCCCTTCAGTGTTGCCACTCACAGAACAAAATATTTAATTCGCATCTTTATTCACGTGTATTGGCAACGATATGGTTGATAGCAAGCGTAGAGTGCAATGTTTAATTCGCTTCTTGATCCCACCAAGGAAACCAAACGTCAGCATCCAACAGAAGCAAATCCACCGCCAACGACGAAAGAAAATAAAAGCGACCAAGAACAAGATTACACGACAAAACAAGTTGGGGTTTTTTGGGTTTTTCACCCCTCTGTATCTCAGCCTCATGAAGACCCCCGGAGTTGATTTTTGGTACACTCAATCTCTAGTGGCCCCTGACGCCGTAAACCAAAATACAATCCCCTAGACCATCAGGAAGAGGAGGTATTAAAGTTATAAAATCGCTGTTCAAAAAAGTTTTCGTTTCCTTTGACAGGGCTACAGCCCAGACGAAAAAAGGAATCAAGCTGAAATTTCGCACACACATTCCTTGTGCTCTACTGATGTGCCATTTGACCCCCCCTCCCCTTCCCCCTCGTTTTTACCCCCCAAATTGTACCTTCCCGGGGTTCTATCACAGCCGCCCGGGGGGCTACGGTAATGATTTTTTGTATACATGTTCTTGGAGAGCCATTGAGTACATATACAAAAATTCAACCCCCAGGGACATCATGGGCCGGAGTAATTGAAGTTTGAAAATCACTAATTTTCCCTAAATTCTTATGTACTTACTCTCAGCTCATTGGGTTTGTTTATCTCGGATTGCAATTGCAAGGTTAGAACAAATCTAACAGTTATTCCAAAGTTGTCTTAGGAAATGAAATTCAATCAAGACTAAAGCATATCCAACAGTTGCAACAAGACGTTAAATCGCGGACACCACAAATTTGCCACAGCGACTGCGCATGCGCGCAGACTTAGCTCATTGGGCTTTCTGTTTTCAGATTCTATGTTGTTTGTTTATACTTAAGCAGAGAAACAAATTAATGAATGAGATTAGAATGCTGTCCTCCCCCCTCAAAGTTTTGCCGATACGAAATTTCCTTTCCCCTGTTTTTCAGTTTTGATATATTTATGGAGGGAAGAAATTTTAAATGTCGGCGCGAAACTGGGGTTAAACCATTACAGTATTTTACGTGGCAAATTATACGAAACTGTACGCATATGAATACGGTTAAACCATTACAATATTTTACGTGACAAATTGTATGAAACGGTACGCATATGAATACGGAACATATAACTTTTTAATTGAAAGCGAAAAATAGCACTTTTTTATTGGTTTGCTTATTTTCTAAATAAATGGATTTTTCACAAACAACACATAATGAATTGAAAATATATGAAATACGTGTGTGGATATCCGTGCTTTGCAGTAATTTGTTAGCTGAAAAAATTTTTGCAATTAATTTAAGCAAGACTTTTAATGAGCTTAGCCCGTACGCAACATGCGCATTCGCTATGGCAAATTTGGGATATCCGCAAATTGATATCGAGTAAAGTTGTATAGATCTTCTGACACATTCGAATTTAAAATATTTAAAGGATTATTTCATTTTTTTTTCGCTTGGTGATAACATGCGTTATTTCGTTCTTTAAATGAACTTTTAAACAAAACTAGGTCACTTCTATCAAGAAAAGATAAATCACCAAACAATTAAAATTATCCCATAAAACGTAAAATAATCCACGATTTAAGAAGAAATGCAATTAAACAAAAAGTGAAAAGCTAGATTAAAATAGCCCTCAAGCTGTAAAACATTTAAAGAAACCTTCATGAAAATGTTGAATAATCTGTCAAATAAAGAAACTGTAATGGAATTTATTGCGAAATTGTAAAATACTCGAAAACAATATAATTTAAAATATAGTATTTTATTATCCAAGAAGTTTTCTTTGCAACAGAGGATACAAGGATTGCAATAAAATTTAAACCGCACAATTTCGCAAAATGAACGTAGAATCTTAATAGTCAGAAAATAACTTGACGTAAAATTAGGCTAGCCATTATTGTTCCTTAAAAACACAAAACAGCGTTGTTTCAATTGAAAATTTTCTGACTTGAAGTTCTCAATTCTAAAAATACAGACAAAGTAATAATATCAATGCAAAAAGATGTGATATCTCATCAAAAACAACCCTGTTGTAAAAATTTCCCCGCCAAGAAAACCTTTAACTTTTCCGCACAGAAAAGAAAACCTGCATCCTAAACCTAAAAACCCTCAGCCATAAAAAGTTATGATATCTAGTTTGCCCGCCAAGTATCTGCCAAACTATCATCCTCCCTCTTCTCCTTTTTCATCACAGCTACTTCCATTAGAACCTCCTCCCACCTTCAACTCCTCAGAAATATGGATAGATCTTTTAAATTGTTTATCTTGTTTGGCGGGAAGCTTTTTGCTCACCAAGCAACCACTTCACTTTGAAAAGGTTCCCGCCAAACAAGATAAACAATTTAAAAGATCTATCCATATTTCTGAGGAGTTGAAGGTGGGAGGAGGTTCTAATGGAAGTAGCTGTGATGAAAAAGGAGAAGAGGGAGGATGATAGTTTGGCAGATACTTGGCGGGCAAACTAGATAGCATAACTTTTTATGGCTGAGGGTTTTGGGGTTTAGGATGCAGGTTTTCTTTTTTGTGCGGAAAAGTTAAGGTTTTCTTGGCGGGAAAATTTTTACAACAGGGTTGTTTTTGATGAGATTATCATAAGGTGAAAACGCTGTAGAACGGTGCGCAACACAAAATGCATCATTTGTGACGTCATCAAGACCACGCCTTGTTTGAAAAATCGAACATTTTAAAAAATTAATTTAAAAAAACTGTTGGGGAAGATGAAAGTTTTCTGGGCCCGTGTTATTATTTTTGCTTATTCTATCAATTTCGGTGACTAAAAGTAGTACTTTTGACTGAAGAAAACAACCTCATTCCAAGTAGTTTACAAAATGTAAATAAAGCAGCAATGCGTGGTACTGTCAGTACACCGAGTAACATCACTCAAAACGGCACCACAGACTCATTATAGTTAAGCGCAAACAAACAGTAAACCAAATTCATCTGATTTGCCTGAGCCCTTGCATCCTGCTGTTAGGGGTCATTCATTAATTAAGTAAGGGTTCTTTGGAGGAGGGGAGTGGAAAGATTTCTACATACCCTTACTTGGAGTGGGGGGTGGGGGGGGGGGGGTCAGACCCATTCTTGCGTAATATTTTCCGAGTCGATATTTTATATTAGAAATCGCTCGGTCAAGTGGTTTTTTGGCAGGGAACAGGGATCGTATTTAATTTGCTTCTTGAAGGTGAAAAACGTTTTAGGACGAGCTGCTTTCTACTTGTTTTTCAAAGAATGAATAGTGTTAAATATAATGAAAGAATCGCACTGCGTATAACATGTCTTATCTTTAATTAGTATCGCCTCAGGTACAAGAAATATTTCTCGAAGAAACATTCAGTCTAGATTCCTTTGAGTAAATATTTCTTTACACAAAAAGGTTTTAATTTTTTTTAATACTAGTGAATTGAATAACGATTCCAGTGAGGTAAGATTCGTTATTTTATTATTTTGGAAAACGGCATGGAATCTTACGAAAGATAGGGGAGGAGGGGTTGAAAAATCTTACTTACCTTTACATGGGGGAAGGGGTCCAAAATTGCCAAAATCTTCCATACGTAGTTGATAAATGACCCCTTATACCTTAGCTCCAATCAGCCTCTTCGCGACCAATTTCGTCACCAGGTCCCCTTGCGTGTAAAGTCTCCATGAAAGTCAATAAAAATTCTGTAAAAGTTGTTTCTCTGCGGGTATAGTGTCAATGCAGGGAAAACGATCTGACCTGTGACCTTGCACTGTGTCCTTCAAAAAGAGGAGGCTAGCCGTTTTCCGTAGTTCAGCATTTGATTTCAAATCGAGCTTACCTTTGGACATGCACTACTTAAGGTCTTGCATTCGGTGGTTTTGGATCTCGTACGGGGACATTACTCAGCAACTCTAGGCAGGCCCGTGCACAGGATTTCGTAATGAAAGGTGTTTCGACGGTTTTTTTTTTCTTTTTCACGTTCTGTCTACAGTACTTTAGGAAAGCCTTTGAAAAATAAGTGTTCAAAATGTGATACTTTTTGTAGCTTCTGATTAGCATCTTCGCAGGCGCTAATTAAAACAACACGGGCAGGAGCGAATTCAGAAATAGCTTTCGGGAGGGGCAGTGAAAAGTAAAAAAAAAAAATCCCTTCACACCTTTTTTTAATAAACAAAATGTTCTTTCGAGGTTCCTTTAAAATGTTTTCAAAGAGCCATTAAAGCGTATTAATTTACTCTTAAGTGCAGAAAAACATCACATACTAATTTTCTTTGAATGAGCTCGTAAAATGTCTTTAAAAAAAAAAAAACATTTAAACCCTTAACTACTAAAATCTTGTATAATTTCACCAAAATGGTATAAGAATGCACGGTATTACTTGGAAACATTGTCATAACAATTAAAGCAAGAGGTTACTAAAAAGAATAATCATTTTTTTGCCAAAGAATTGCTGAACGAATCGCACTATTGTGTTCTCTTGAATTCAAAATTCATGGGTTTTACGTACTCTTTTACGCTGACGGCCGGCTACAATATTGCTCCAATAGCGAATCAAATTGATTTTATTTAAAAATACTTTGTGTGAATTTCAAGAAATAGTTTTAAGAAAATTTCTTGTGCTATGAAGAAATAAATTAAAAAATAGTTATTGGTATAATTAAGTTAGTTTCGTCCCTTTCGGAGGCGCACGCCCCACCCCTGTACCCCCTTCTACCTCTTAAAGCCGCTAATGGCCACAGGGTCGCTCTGAAGAGAAATTTTTAGGAGGGCGGAAACTCTCAATTTGCCGAATTTGGGACTTCAAATTTTGCCGAATGATGTTAACTTTGCCGAATCGTCAGACAAAATTTGCGGAATTATGATAATCTTGCCGAATCGTCAGACAAGATTTGTCGAATGATGATAATTTTGTTGAATTGTCAGACAAAATTTGCCGAAAAAGGAACTTTTTGGGAGGTCACAGTGACCTCACATGACTTCCCATCGGGACGCCCCTGACTAACTAGAGATGAGACGTCTGTGATGAGACCGGGGGGAAATGGATTCTTCGGAAAACTCCGAATCCTTTGTTACCAAAACTCTCAGTCACTGGGAGGAAAACAAGCCTCACACGGAAGTTTGTTTACTTCTCCGAGAAAGGTGTCCTTGGGGCGGAACGGATGAAAGTTAGCCTCGTCGGGGAAGCGGTTGACCTTTCGGATAATCTGTTTGGAGACAGAGAAACAAAGGTTTTGGAAGCGTTGACTCGTGCAACGCCGGAGATTAATAGATCTCACATTCACTCTTTGTTAACCCAGCAGAACTCGCGCGTCGAAGTGACAACTCGCGTGTGGGAATTTTTCTCCAATTTCCCTCAAATTCAACTAACATAATAAGTACCTGATTTATTCATTTATTTTAGTCTATTTAGGTAAAGCTTGACCAACCTAATAATGAAAATTAAAGGATGAACTGGAAGTAAAAACGGGCCACTTCTTTTTGTAATCTGTAGAATCAGTGAGAACGCGCAAGTTGTTCAGTCGCGTGTTCTTGCTGATACTGCCTATTACAAAATGAGAGTGTCCATTTCCGCTTCGAGTTCACCCGCCATTTCTCCGTGGTCAAGCTTTACCTGGTTTTGATATTCGGAGAAACAAAATAAAAACAAGTTTTTGATAAATCACGCGAGCCCAGCGTGATGAGGTAAACACTCACATTCAAGGGAAAAAAAAAAGTTCCACAGAACTCAGAGATGGAAAAAACACTGTCACTTCGTCTATTCCGGTTAGGAAAACTTTTATATTAATGATACAGGGGTAATTCTTTCGTCACCATTGAAGCACATTAGACCCAGGATCAGTTTGAAATGGCTCTGTGGGATGCATCTGATAAAAACTAACTGCCTTTATCAGTATTTCACTCGCTAGTAGTGGGCTCTGTTTCCTTCTCGTTTCGCTTGCCAAACCCCGCTCGTTCAATTATTTTTCTTCTGGGGGAGGGAGGGATTTTTAAAATTTTTAAAAAATTTGCTTGTTTAAATTTATTTATTTTTTTATTATAAATTAATTATTTTTTTAAATTTATTATTTTTTTGTTTATGTTTTATTTCATGAGTGTGTGTGTGTCATTGGCGTAGCGCGTAGCACAGAACTTTTCTAATAAAATAATAATAATAATTAAAAATAAATAAAAAATATTTTAAGAATATAAATAAAATAATAAAAGAGAGCTAAAATAAAAAATAAAATAAAATGAGGAATAGGGTTGAGACAATTTTTTTTTTTTTGGGGGGGGGGGGGCATTTGCGCCATTGAATTTCGGGGAGAATGGGTACCTTTGGTTTCGATGGAGATCCAGGGCGGAATCGTTTTCCCTTGATGTAATGCAAGGGGGAGCCGAAGGGGCCTTGACTCCTCTCAAAAGAAATTCAAAGCCATTTATTGTAAAATATTTTAAATTTTGAACTTCCAAATTTTTTATAATATTTGGCTCCCAAAATAAATTTCTATATGCGCCCTTGTTAGGATAGTTTCATTAAGCTTCTCAAAGGAGCTCCGATCCCTTCTAGCGTCATCAAAGAATGTCTGAAATTAACTTTCCGGGGGGGGGGAACTCCCCTATTCTCTATATCTACCAAAAAATATTTCGCTTCAATTTTGAAAATGTCTTCCAGGCTGTCCCTTTTCTCCATACACACATCGCCTTCTTTGTCTTTCTAATGCCCCGAAAGATTGACTAAAAGAGTCAACAAAGAGATTGACAATCTCAAAGTGGAAAATTTTCCGCTGGATTTCTACCGATGCCCTCCAACCTCCCTCCTTCCTCTGCCGTAACCGGAGATAGTCAGAATTGGCGTTTTAAGATTACTAACGTATACTATCCATTTTGCTTCAAAGTAATAAGTTGCACATGAAGAACTCCTCAACATTAAACTTATCATAGTTTTTATGAATTCTCCATTTTCTACGTTTAAAAATAAATAAGGAAAGAAAGAAAACTTACTGAAGAATCATGAATAGTAGTTCAATATCAAGTTTTTGCCCCACCTCAGAAAAATCAAACATCTGGCAGTCTGGCAGTGCTGCTTCCCTCTCCGAAATTATTTATCCCTCTTTTTAGCCTACTTTCCCATTAAAAAAAAGTAAAAGAAGAAAAAACGTGAAAGAAGGCTTAATGCATCTTAAAAATATCGCTAAAAACAAAACAAGTCGAAAATAAATAAAAATATCGAAAAATAAAAAACTGAAAATTAAGTTTTTGAGGTGGGAAAAATGTGTATGTGTATGTCTGCCCCCCTCCCCCCTATAACTTTTAAGTATCTTGTCTGATTCGAACAACTTTTTTTTTTTTTTTTGTCCGGAAGAACTTGATTAAGACAAACCTCATTCCTTTACTTATAACTTTGATTTGAACACTTTTTAACAGTTGAAAAAAACTTAACATTAACTCATAAGGGGAAATTTAAGGCAAATATAAATCCCGAACATAAAGGCAGATTTTCTTCAAGAAACTTTGTTGGAAAAAGCTCTTGATAAGAACATGCAGAGGAAAGATACTTTTGATTTAAAATTTTTTTTCTGTTCAGTTTTGAACAGTTCAAATCAACTTTAAACATTAGCGCCTACGGGGAAACTTAAGGCAAATATAGATCCCAAAGGTCAAGGTGGATTTGCTTCAAACAAGGTTTGAAAAAGCTCTTAATAGAAGAAATGTACAGAAAAGGTTTTATTTTGATTTAGTTTTTTAAAGGTATTTTCTGAACAGGGTTTTTTTTAGCATTAAGGACATCATGAAAAATTATTTTTTGGCACCGAAAAATTGAAAAAAAAAAAAAAAAAATGCAATTCTGAATTTATTTTCAATTTTTAGGTTGAAGAAATAGAAAAAAAAATTATTCATAAAAATCAAATACCATATTTCGTAGACTTAACATTGATGCAAGTCAGAGAAAAATATGACTGAATCAAACTAATATGAATTCCAATCGCTAATGCTTTTACCAGGGCTGCGGAGTCGTGAGAAAATGACTAACTCCCTACTCTGACTCCGGAAATTTTACAGCCCTCGACTCCGACTCTTTTATCCCAAAGTCAGTCCGACTCTGCTAGCACTGGCAGAGTTGCTGATTTTAAATTAAAACGACAGACTCCGACTCCAGGAATTTTAAACTTTCGGCTTCCATCTCCAACTCTTTTACCGCAGTATCAGTCTGAGTCCGAATCCGCAAGACTCTGGTTTTTTCTGTAAAATAATGATTGTTGATAGGATTTTAATTACTATTTTTTTAAACTTTGGGCAACGGGGGAAAAATAAAATCTGAAGTGCTATGTTTTTACACAAAGAAAGAGCTTAGAGTGTAAATGGGACGATTGTTTTCGATAAAATGTGTTTCATTTGATGAACTTTTAATTTTTAACTTTTTTTTTCTTTATGGTTTTTGAATGATTATATGCTACGATTGTAGATTTTTTAACGAAAAAAATATATTAGCTGCAATAATAAATAAATAAATGTCCTAATATCACGATTGACAAATGAGGAGGTAAAAAAACCCGCAAAAGGTTTGGGAGAAACAGCAGTTTCAAAACCGGACTCAGTTCCAGAAACGAGAACATCAAGAAGGGAAAGGCAGTTAGTTCATTTGTTCAACTTCATACGAGAATGGAATATGAAGATCAATGGAGTTTAAAATAATTAAAGCCAGAGCAGCGCCAAGCCTGATCGGCGCCGTCGTGCAAATGTCTTGTGAGCGCCTCTATGCTCTGCCGTTCAGGGAAAATATAGTTAACACCTGGAGGTAGGTTTTGTAGATAAATACAAAATGGAAAAAAATACGTTTGTCATTTAATTCATATAAAAATAATGTGTGAATATTAACTTTGGCATATAGTGTACGTTTCAGCTTCATATCTCGAAATTATTTCGAGTTCAGCAGCTCCTCTGATATGCTAATAATGCGTTTTGGAAAAGAAAAATATTTTAAACATCGAAGTTAATGCCACTTTGAATATTTATCTGATCTTTAAGTGATGCATGATTAATAAAACTTTTATGCCTGTCAAAACATGACAACAGGGGCAGTGGCGCAACTAGAAAACAATTTTAGGGGAGGGGGGAGGCACATTGGAAATTTTTTTTTTTGAAATTTGTAGTTTTAAAAACGCAATGTTAAACGATCTTTGGTGGTGTTACGGAGAAAACGGTATTACAAGGGGCTCCGTTGAAATTTGTAGAAGTTGAACCTTAAAACACGATTAAAGGTCATATTTCTTGATGTTAGAACAAGGGATGGAACTCTGGGATTCCACCCAAAATATTTTTTTCTTTTTGAAAAATAGATAGAAATTAATTACCCTTCTCTCCCCTCCAATCTTTTGAAATTGAACTTTCCAAAACGCAATTGTTGGCAACTTTGAAGACTTTTACAAGAAGGGGATTCTAGAGCTCCCCCTCCCCGGAAATTTTTTCAAAATTAAAGTCCTAAAAACTTAAGCAATATTCTATGAGATTGGAGGAAAAGTTTCAGAGGTTTCACTTAAATTTTTCGTAAGTCATGTTTGAAAAACCTATTTTTTTTATAAATAATATTAAAGGAGGGCTGTTCAGAGGCCCTAGCCCGAATATTTTCTGAAGTTGAAATTTTAAAAACGCGATTGTAAGACCATATTTGGTAACATTAGGGTCGGCAATCTTGCGAAATAGAAGCTCCAAAAACGCAATTTTAGGCTATTTTCGAATGCAGTTTCAAGTGATGTTGTTTGGTATTCGGGGGCTTTCCTTGGAAATTTGCGAAATTAAAGAGCTGGAAATGAAATTTGAGATGCTCCGTAATGCTTTCGGGGGAGGGGGGAGATTCGGAGGGGTAGCATTTTAAGACTTTCTTATTTTCAGACGAACTAGAAAAAAGAAAAATAATGAAGAAAAAAGAAAGAAAAATAGGACGGAGGGGGACGAGTAGCTGACCAATCAGCTGTAACTATTGAAAACTTTTAATTCTAAGGTTTCTTTTCAAAAATTTTAAAGTTTTACCCCAACATAATTATTTTTTTTATTAAAATCTCTTTGCTTTCCAAAGACGCGGTTTTTTTTTTTATTATCTTCCATAATAAAGAATATTTTTGAAAAACATTCAATTCAGCATTCTGGAGGGGGCATGGGGTGGAGCAACCAGAGGGGCGTCCTGTTGACCTCCCTCCCTCTGGTTGCGCCACGGAGCAGGAGGGTACTATTTATATTTCTAAATTGAAGGATAATATTGTAGAGAATATTCCACTTTAAAATCTGAAACTGAAACTTGCCGGTAAAACGAAAAATTCTGAATTACGGAATCGTTTAAAAAGGCATTGAATCTAATATCTGAAACTAACGTTGTCCAAAGCTTTTTCTTTAACTTAATGCACAGATAGTTGAAGAAAAAGGGGGTGGGGGAATCGAGTAATTATGGTCAAGTCGGAATTAATTTCCGGTTTTCGGAACTAAAATATTAACTTTAATTATTGCCTACAATATATGTGTATTTTGCACAAGTAAATGATATGCAAATGTGCTTACCGTATTTTTTTGTGCATGATTACATAAAAAATATACGGTACAGTGAGATTACCACGAACAATAGTTAAAAATCACAAAAAGGCATATTGCACAAATTATAATAGACCACTTTTACTGTACGAATCAAAATGGGGAATAGCAAATTTCTTGCGCTTCGTATGATCAACCGTGTGAAATTATAGACCTACCGAAATAACATTCACAGTTCATAATATGTAGAAAAATGCAAAAGTATGCATTAATTAGCATCATGTGTCTTCACTGTAAACGATTGCGTTTTTGAATAACATGTTTAGACGCTACAAGGCAATAATTTTTCTTTTTGATAGGCAGCGAAGAGGATTGTTTATTTTAATGAGCATTATAATTTCACCGCAACTATTAGATATAATGAAAAATTCAATTTTATTTTTTTGGTTGGTGAAGCTCGGCGCATTTTATACTCTGGCGCCGTCGCGCGGCGCACGACCTTGTACATAGGGACGGCGCGGCCCTCATTAAAGCAACATCAGCACAAAGCAAGCTGATTATGATTTATAAGAACAAAACAGTCATCAACACAGCGAACATAAAATTGAGTCTGAAATTGAGAAAACTATTTTTTTTTTTTTTTTTTGGAACATCTTAACCTCAAAGTGAACGAGATCATCACGACTAGTCTAGTATTGCTCAACACTGCTGGGACTAATATCACTTCTGATTTTAACTCCAATAAAATTTTCCAGAAAAGCCCAAATTCGTCAGATCTTGATTTTTAGGAGTCTTTCCATATTCTGAAGAATCGTTCTAATCTAGTTTCGATCTCAAAGTAATTCGGTATTTTTCCGCAGTATAGCATTCATTCATATAATTGGTAATCTTTCTATTTATTTTTTGCTTTTTTCTTTGAACTCCAATGGTTTTTGTGTTGTATAGGTGTTTGTTTTTCCATTTCTCCATTACTTTTTATCTGTCTTACGCTTCCAATTCTTGTTTTACTTTGCACGTTTTTTGCATTTTTTTGCTGTTTTTCCATCATTTTTCTGTTTTCCTGTATTACGCATATTCTGGCTTTCGCTTACTGTAACATTTCATTCGTTACAAAAAAAAATTTTTAACATGAAATTTATTGGTAATTTATTAATCAGCGGCTTCATTGTGACAGCAAAATGTATTATTACGGGATTTTTGAGAAATTTACTGTTTAGCGGTTTTTTCTTGAAGGAAATCATGAATAAATTTCGGCTTTGAGTTCCACTTTGTCTTGTTTGTTTTCTTAATTGCTATTTTGCTAAAAGAGCTGTCTGCTGTTCATTCTCGTTAATTTTACCGAATGTCTTTACATCTAAAAGCTCACTATTTTGCATTGAAAGAAGAGTTCCTTGAAAGACCGAAACTCGTGTTTGCATCTACTTGTATATTTGCGTTACGAAACGTTGGTTCTCTCCTGTTATTAGCTGCATTGTTCAAAAGTTGCTACTTATTCGTTCGTTAATTAATTTTTTACCAATCTATTTCATCAGATGAGGGAGGCATATTTTGTTTCTAGACATGAACTTAAAATGCTAAAAAGGTATGTCTGGCTTTGGCATAATCTGCACCTGCAGTCTAATTAGGAGAATATTGATTAGAAACCAGAAAGTCGATGTCGGTATACGGAAAAATAGGCTCGTTTATTTCAGGACGGAACTCCTCAAAAAGGGAAAGGAAAATGAAAAAACAATAGTTTAAAAAGCTAAAAAACACGCTTTCGTAGCAAAATGAACTGAAAAGTGAAAAATAATCTTTGGATGATAGTAGTTGACCAATCACTTAATTTTAATGTAATACAAAAAAGCGTGGGGTGCTGTCTATTTACATTTTTGCTTGGACAACAAATGGAAGAAATTCAAGACAACTGATAAGAAGCCCCCAGGCTTTTTTGTATTACATTAAAATTAAGTGATTGGTCAACTACTATCATCCAAAGATTATTTTTCACTTTTTAGTTCATTTTGCTACGAAAGCGTGTTTTTTTAGTTTTTTAAACTATTATTTTATTTTTCTGTTTTTTAGTCTTATGTTGGAGAATTATCAGGTGACGAAATTATTTATAAAACGAGTGCGAGGTAATATCTTAAAATTAAGACAAGGGCACCCCGATGGGAAGTTACTGTGAATCAATGATGTATGTTTGCGGAAATCATATTTATATTATTTTGAAAATTTGAGATGCATTTGAATAAAAGTGTTGTTCAACAATGGTCTGATCAGCAATGAATTTCCAATTGAAGGCTCACCTAAATTTTGGCATGAAATTAGTTAAAAACAATTACAGTTCATGTTCTAAGTACCTTGGAACATCGGAACAAATTTTGTCTGATACAGAAAAATTAAAGATTTTTGTAGATATTTTTAAATAATTTTTGCGAGCATTTTTTAATATATTTTTAAAAAATTTTCCTATTTTACATTGTTGGATTTATGCCAAAATACTGATTAAAATTGGAGGAAACTAACAATTAAAAGAGTTAATTAATTAATTTGATTATAGAATATTGCATTGTCATCGGGTCTGAGGTCGCGTGCCAAATTTCAAAAGAATCCGATCGCAGGAAGTGGGCGAAATTTGAGCTGCAAGATTCCGTTACAAGATACATACATACATACAGGTGAAGCTAATAAAAGCGTGTTAAAAAAATCGACAGTAATTGTTCCTAAAGAATATGTTACATAGCATAACTAAAGGGACGGCCCACAAATAATGTCACCTTTTAGGGAATTGGGGGGCTCGTCAAATTGTGACAAAGGGAGGGAGAAGGTAACAAAAAGAGTGGCATCACGTATTTTTAAAAGCAATATGCTTGTGAAAAAGAGCAAGACATGTGACCAAGGGGGAGGGTGTGCGGGTATGGTGAATTAAGACACTTTGTAACATAGGGGGGTCAAATCGTCAGGGGTGTGTGACATCATTTATGGGCAGCCCAAACGTGTTCGCCGTAGCATATTATTTCGCTGTACCTGATTTCTGGAAAGCCATATGCCGCTGGAAAAAATCTTAGAAATCTCTCTCTAGAAAAAAAACTGCAAACTAAAAATTTCTAGATTTTCAACAGAATGCTCTGGAAAAATAAAGAAAAGAACTCGAGATTTGTATCCTGCAGATGTTCTTAAAGTATAAGCATGTTCAACTAGAGATTTTCTCAAGAAGTCATTTCCGTAGATTTTCTTCAAATTAAATTTCGAAGACCTAGATTTTTTCTTACAATACACACACAAATAGCTTGAGATTTTACCTTTAATTTGAGATCTTACCTTGAAATGAGATTTTTTATGCACAATTAAACCTCTTATTTGACAAATAAATAAATAAATGAATAAAATAAAATAAAACAATAAACAAAATAATATAAAATATTAAATAAAATAAAATAAAGAAAAGAGAAAATTGTCTGGCAATCATTTCGTCACAATGGGACTTTTTTAATGCTCTCCTGATGGCAATTAAATCGGGCCTGAAGATATTTTTCGTTATAACGAATATTTCATTGTAATGAGAGTTTACTTAATACCGAGAGGATTATTTTACGTCTTGTTTTTACGATTGTTCAGCTTCAATGCAGAGGACAGAAATCATACTCGTTCCTGCTAAAAATTTCGTCGAACATTAAAATTGTGACTCTACGCGATGAAATTTGTAAATATTTGCTAGTCGAAACACAAGACCCGAAGTAGTGGGAGCTTCGTCGGAAATCAATGCAACGAAGTGGATGATACTCGTTGTTGCCAGGCTCACTCTGGCACGGGGATGGCTCGGCAGCCGATCACGACGCAGCTACTCCCTGATTGGTCGCTTCCTCGACCCGTGCTTGTTGTCAGGGCGTTCGGTCACCAGCTGGCTGCGGTTCTCTTTTCAACCAAAACATCCGACCCGCAAAGACGTTCCATTCGCACTCTTCCGTTTATTTACCTGGCCTAAACTGAGCGAGTAAGTTACTCTCTATTATACTATGCTATTTTTTCTGACCTCCATATACTAATACATCATTGATGGTAATAATAATGATGATTATAATTATAATAGTTTCCAAGGAATGTGTCTTCTCGCGTCAATAACAGCCTTCTCCCTCTTCCCCCGTGTTTGTAAACAAAATAACCGGACATTATTTATATTTCTTTTTTTTTTTTTTCTTCTTTCTTTCTTTTTTTTTTTTTTTTTTTTTTTTTTTGCGTTCTTTCGAAGGTGACATTGACAGATGAATATTAATGCCTGTCTGCTGTCAGGATCGAATTAATTTTTTTGTGCTCCGGGACTGATTTCTGAGTTTGAAGTTACTGTCTATTTCATTGTAGCCATCTTATGTATAGTTGAAGGCAGAGTGGACCAAAAAAGTGTTGAGGGAGGGAAGGAGGATAAAATAAAATATATATATATATATATATACATATATATATGTTGAATTCAAACTAGTGAAAGTATTTGCCGAAGAAGCTGCTTTTCAGAGAGGAAGATTTCGCACCAGGCCCATCAATTCGATTTTTTGGGGAGCGGAGGAAGGGGGGGGGGGAGGAGTATACACTCTATTATAATTTTATCGGAAAAGAAATAAAAATCATACCCACTCCATGTAAAAATATTAATTTTCTTTGCCCGGACTGGGCGGAATTTGATCCCCAAACAAGGTGCCCACCTAAAGGGATGGGGGGGGGGGGGGGTCATAGCCCAGACTGCGCCATTGATTTTTTTTGGTTGGGGGGGGGGGGGTGTTTTGAAGGGTATTTTTTTCTTCTTTTTTGGGGAGGGGGGAGGGGTGCTCAGTGGTATTTAGGGGAAGGGTGCCTTTGCTCTTGGGGAGGATGGGCACCCCTGCCATAAATGAATAGCCTGGTTCGCATCCTCTCATGCCCGTAGTTAACAAATCTTTGGAAATCATGAACAGAACTCCGCAAAGTTATATCGGGAGGGGGGGGGGGGATGGAGTGGGAAAGGAATTCCGTGTTAAATCTTATATGGATTCCTAACACCTTCGAAGTAGTTAATGAGTAATTTCTCTGAAGATTGTTCCCCGGACTGAGATCTATTGTCATCTCTTTAATCAAATAACATTTTTAATGAGTTGTTTCTTTTCATCAGCACCTACTAGATTTTTAAAGGGGGGGGGGGGAATCTTAGTTAATAAATTATTCTTTTCGAATTAATTTATCAAACTCATTAACTGCTAAGTGACGAGCAAAAATTCTTGAATAGTGCAGGAAAAATTCTCCTGCTTGCTGGCCCATCATTTGAGGGGGAGGCAAGAGAAGTATTTGCTTTCTTTTGGTTTGATAAATGAGATGTTTATGTGTGCATAAATATAAATTCGCTTTGTTGTTTTTTAAATAAAAAAAAAATATCCTGCCCCCTCCCCAGGCCCGTGTCCAGATTTTCATAAAGGGAGGGGATTCAATCCCTCACAACCTTTAGTTTTACTACAAATTGTCGATCCCAGTATGGCATTTATGCACCTGTAAGTACTGCTGTACCCCCCCCCCTCTCCCCCTAGAAGAATAATTCTGGCTGCTCAAGTGACCAAAGTATTCCTTCATTTTACAGGTTCACTTTTATCAAACCTTGTTTGTTTCTTTTTAATTAAATCTGTTAACTATGCGGTTTATTGCAACAATATTTAAAACTCTCCACGAATTCTTTTTATGTAAGAGAATGCATATCAGATTTTATGCTCTGAAATTATGCTTAGAACAAGCTTATTGTAGAGATGCAAATTACATTACTAAACACAATCACTAATACATCTTCATAGCTGCAACATATGCCAAATTCATCATTACCTCCTTACAATAAGCAATATTAATGCTTTGTATTGGCACGGTTCTACCACCACAGTTTTTTCAGATTATTATTTCAGTCTGCAAAGCTTTAACAATTGTAAATTACATAACATTTGAATGTTATGCAAAAATTTTTAAGTTATAAGAGAAAGAAATGCAAGCGTTTAGGTCCAACTGAGTTGAATTAGAGAGGGAAAAATACAGAATTACTGTGTTAAAATTACAGAAAAACTTCAAAGAGAAAGAGGCGGGGGGAACGTTAAACCCAGGCTTTCACATAAAAGTAAATTTAAGTCAATCGTTTTCTTCATTTGACATACTTTTTTTTTTTCAATGGGAGGGGTTCAACCCCTAAAACCCTCCTCTTGGACACGGCTCTGCCCCTCCCCCCCTACACACACCCAGAAACATTTTAAGTCACATGCCATAATCCTTGTTTATTTTCGTGGACGCCAATGGAAAAATACCATAGTCATCTCTTTGGACTGGAAAAGTCCTTAATTTACAAAGCAAGTATACCCGTACAATCTGGACACATTTCAATGGAATGTATATTTTTCTATTAGCAATTCCAATAAATAAATAATAGTCACTTGTAAATTTAATGATTCTCCATCGATTTGCAAATCGACTATCTTTTAGGGCGACCAGAACTTGAAATTTAGGATTGGGAAGTTATTTATTACCGAATGAAGCTAAGAATTGTACCGAATGACTAAATACGAGCATGTGATCATACCTATGCAACTAATTAGGCATCATTTAAAATAATCATAACTGCATGCTTTCAAGTTTCCCGAATTGTCAAACAAAATCTGCCGAGTAACAAAAATTTAGGGTGCCTTGATGGTCACAGTGACCGCTTGTGACCTCCCATTGGGGAGCCCCTGACCACCTTCACCAATGAAGAACTATCAATGAATAGACATAATTACTTCGAGCAACTAATGAAAGAATAGGAAAATGATGCTTTATTAAAGAAATAATTGGCTAAATAATTAGTTAACCGGAAATGATAAAACTCACCTGTGACAATCGAGGCATTTCTCAAAAAATAAATTAAATAGAGTAATATTGGAGAGGAGGAACAGAAAGGTTTTACGTAGTACAATTTTTGATTGATTATTTTCTCTAAAGCAAAACTATAAGCAACAATTTATCATGTTATGTTGACTGGTTAGATTTTATATTCTTAATCAGTGTGCCCAACTTTTTTCTACCTGAGAGCCGCACCTCATATTAAAATTATTATTCTCGATGGCCAGAACACATGTAAAATTTTAAAACATTTAAGAACTTCCGTAGAAAAGTGGGAAAATATGGAAAGGGAAAGAAAATTACAAACCAGTAATTGTTGTTATAAATTACTATGTTTCCTTTTTTTTTTTTAATGCATCTGTTTTTCAGAAACCAATTTCAGAGTATATGGCTCCAAATTTGTTGTGACCCGGTGAACGATATAAATTATTTGAGTAATTGTAAATTATCAGATTAAATGTCTCGCCGACATATTGTGATATATTAATAGAACAAATTCATACAATCATTTATTTTGAAATATTTATTAACCCTTTGTTTTTGTTCAAAGAATTCAAGAAGTTCATTTATGCGGATGAAAGGACGCTAAAAGGCCATTCCATGGAAAATGGTAATTTGTCCCGCGCGTGACTCCTCATATATTTCATTAAAAATAATAATTTAAGAGGGTAATGATAAAGATTTTATTGCTTAACACATTACGAACGAATGTGGGATACCTCAAGCAAAAGATTTCGTCATTACTTTTTTAAATGATTATTTTTTAATGAAATATATGAACCGTTACGTGCGGGACTTTTAGTCGGGAAAAGTAGTCGGGAAAAGTGACTACTTTTTCGGGAATGGCTCAAGACATTATTTTTTTCAATGGTTTAAACAGTTGTTTCTCAACAAATGAGATATGTTTCCTTTACACGGGAAACTTTGCTCTCAAAATCTACAATTTATTTTGACGAAACATAAAAAGATCAGAAATATTAACCTATTCAACAGCAAGTTACAAGAGGATGACTTTGGATATCCCGCACGTGACGCATGCAAATAAATTAAATCTTAAACAATAAAATTGTTTAATAAAAATATAACTGTGTCAGGAGTGTCTTTGTATCAGTTGTAAAGAATAAAAAATTTGCTTACCTCTGTTTAATTACAATATGATGAGATACGACAAAATATTAATGAAATTTAAGTCTTTTTGTCCCGCACGTGACGGTGGAATGAAGTGCATTTCCTAATATAAGTCGAATGCTTCTGTATAACGAAAATCTCAATGGCAATGAACCCATTTTCTGAACCGCATTGAAAAGTACTTCCGCAAATAAGTGTAAGGAAAAAAAGTTCGTAAACAACTTTTTATTTTGGACTATCTCTCAAAGATTAGTTCTGTTTTGAGCTCATTCGATCGGGTCGGGTTCTCGTTTCATTATTGCGAGATTTTGAAGGACACTTCTGCATCAAAGCAGATCGCATCTCTGAAAGAAGCGAAGTGTTATTCATTCTAGAGCGCACGACATTGTTAGCTGTGCTCGAATTAATTGTCACCGATCTTTATTTTTTCTGTATGTCATGAATCTGATATCCAGGATTTCGGAATGAATTTCAGTCGCTGTGAACACGATCCGTACTGTACGTAATTCTACGTCAATGGATGTTTTTAAATAAGTTGAAATTTCTATACCTCGCACAACTATAGAGACACTAATGTTTACATTCAAAGACTTAAAACATCGTTTGCTTATGATAGTAGTGTGATATAGGTTACAAATGCGAAAATAAAATTCCCGCATTAATTGTTGATTTTCAGTCTAAACTTAATGCTCTTTCTTGCAGGGCCCGTCAAGGCCGTATCCAGGATTTTTTTTCGGGAGGGACCCGGATTCGCACATTTCCTTAATACACACACACACGCACACACAGCCCCCTCCTCCAGTAAGTGTTTTTTTTTTTAACTGATACAGCTCTCATGTTTTTGTCCCGTTTTTTGAAGAATGGATATAAAAATCTGTATTTTGAAGCCTTATATGGGGGTAATTGAGGCCACAAAAATCTGAAGAAAAATAGGCAAACAAAAAAACCTTTTAAAAATTATACATTCTTTTGCAAATCAAGATTAATCAAAATGGAAATTTGCTTGTTCGACAGATTGTTGACATTAATCGACAAATAGGAAAAACGAGGGAGGAGAAAAAAGAAGCACATCGTTACTTGCTCATATCGGCTTTTAGTGTAGTTTGTTTTTTATCATTTCCCCCATCATCCACCTGCCCCCCTTTGCATCAAATGCCCTATAGCAGCGTTTCTTAATTGCTTCGATTAGTGGAACCCTTTTGAATGCTCACTTTTTTTCGTGGAACCCCTGGTGCTTCAATAGTTTGCAGTGGCGTAGCCAGTATTCTGTTTCGGAGAATGCCCAGATTCTTACCTCAAAGAGGCTATCACATCAACTATTTGTCATGAATTAAATACACATAATAGATTATTTTAATTATTGATGATTGCTAATTATTATTTCTTATTCTAAAATACCAGTACACTACTATTTGTGATTCTGAGAAATACTCAGAATTTTTAAAAGGGATAAATAACCTCAGAATTTATGCATGAGTTATATGATTAAAATATCTTCTTAATTAAGAAAAGAAATACTGATTTTATTTACCTACAAAAGTGTTAATTGTTAATAATTCACTTAAATTTATGTAAGAAAAAGTTTTTAAACCTTAAAATTAAAAACTTTAAAATATATCCTATTTTTTTATTTATTTACAAATCAGAGTTTTTGATGTCACTGTGTGTTCTAGAACTAACGTCGCTGTATATGTAAGGGCCTTAGACAGAACTAAACCATTTAGACCATAGTGATCAGTACTGCTCCTTAAATTGGTCATCACTCGTTAAATACTTAAATTGTCCTTTCAAGTGCTGCCAAAGATATTTATCACTTTTCACTCCAGAGTCCCCCGTACCTGCTACTATTTGTGACTTAAACAGTTGGACGGAACCCTTGAGACAGCTCTGATTTTTTGAAATGAGACCAGTAACCGAGCAATCAATGGTCCAGCACCCCCAGAGGTATCTTTTCACTTGGAGGACTTTGTGACCACGAGCATATTTAATGTCCCCCAGTCACCATTAATGAAGAAGGTGGATCTTCAACCGGCTAGGTCGAACCCGGGGTACTCCAGTCACAAGTCCGATGCCTTACCGATCAGGCTACCACGGCCTTGCCGTAGATACGGGAAGAGTGGCAAAATATTTGAAATTAATGCAACAATCGCAATTTACGGCAGTATTTGGTAATGTTGTAGAAGAGGGATTGAGGGTGCTTTCCCGAAATTTGTTCAACATTGAAGCCATTTTTAAACTATTTTTGGCGATATTAGGGAATTAATAGCTTCTTCCGAAACGTTTTCAAAATTAAAGACTTTAAAACCCAATTTGATGTTATCTTCGGAGACATTAGGTGAAAAATAGGCGTTTTGGGATTGATCTGGAAAACATTTCGAAGTTAAAACCTTAAAGGCACCATTTTTGATAGTCGAAAATTCGCGTTATTTTAGGCGAGAAATAAAAATTGCTTGCATAGTTGCTATTCCAGATGGGTAAAAAGCTTCGAAAGGGAGAGTAAATGTATTTTTGAAAAGGCGTTGCTTTTGTCGATTTTTTAAGTGACAAATTTGAAAGGTGTGAAAAGAAAATATACAAATCTCATGGAACCCCTGATGACAGAGCTCCGCGGAACACAATTTAAGAAACGCTGCCCTATAGTAAGAATTGTACAAAATGGCTTACAAGAAATGGTGTAGACATTCAAAAAATAAGTAACGAAAGAATAATATTGTGGCCATTGGGAAAGTTCATATTTTATTTTCTTGATAAGAGACAAAATTGAAGTACTTTTCAAGGAATTTCAGAAACCTAAATAATTTTCGAAGACTCTAGAACAGTCGAAATTATTTAAAACACTTCATTGCATTTTCCCGATTTTGATAGTAGTCTTACAAAATGACTGTAACTCTGTAAGACACACCTAGTTTAAGTTACAAATACATGTAACGAAATATTTCTCAAAACAAACATTTTGTTTTTCAATCACAAGTAGTGCAGAAAATGAAATAGAGTAGAGTAAGTGTTATATTTTTTCTCATGTTAAGATATTAACATTATGCAGTAGAAGTAAGATAAAAACAAGCGTTGACAAAAGAACTTCCATAATACTGAATTCGGTATTAAGTAAATAGCAAGACATGAAACATATCAGTCACAAAAAATTATCTTGAAAAATACGCTACAAAAACGCGAGAATCAGGATTTTTGCATTTGTTACGCAGAATGTATCAAGGAGCTGAATTTGGCACGTCTTGGTAACCAGATACTAGCCTAATCGGAAACTAGGTGCCCCCGGCCCTTCGAGAGTCTCCGGCTCGAAATCGGTGTAGTTTAAGTTTTATAAGACTTCCTTTTGGGGGGGAGGGGGGGGGGCAAGTACCAAACTGACAAGGGGCTTGTCTTGGCCCTGAATTGAATTGGAAAAGAAAGCAGGTAGTCCAGATATGTGTCTCAATTTCAAGTATGCTTTGCAGCTAATGAGAACTAGAATTGCTTTTTCTGCGTTTCTTCATATAGTTCACTCGTTTAATAGTTACAAAATTAAGATAAAAACTTTGTTATTTTCCTTTTCTGACATTAGAAAGTAAGAAGAAAAAAAAAATGTTCTTTGATTTTACGTTGCAAAACTTTTTGGGTTTGGGGGAGGGGCTCGGGCCCGTCGGACCCTCCGTCCCTCTGGATACGGCCCTGGGGCCCGTTTAAGATATCTCAGGGAATTTGAGTTTGTATGAAGAGTGGCCGCTCTGACAATCTCTAAGCAGTTCTATATTTTTTTGCAGTAAGGCATTCATATAATAATTGGTAGTCTTTTTTTTTTCATCCTCTGCTTTTAACTCCTGTGATTTTTGCGTTGTAGGTGCTGATTGCTTTGTCTTTCAAAATTACTTTTTATCCCTCTTAGTGCTTCTATTTGTTGTTTTACTTCATACACGTTTTGCATTTTTTTTTTTTTTTTTGTTGTTTTTCCAACTCTTTTCTGTTTTCCTGGATTATGTTTATTCTGCTTTTCGCTAAATAAAACAATTTAATTCGTTGCAAGATGTTTTCTAACATGAAATTTAGTTCTAATTTTTTTCTCGAAGGGAATCTTGCAATAAATTTCGACTCTGAGTTCCATTTTGTCTTGTTCGTTTTCTTAATTGGGGTATTTTGCTTTTAGAGCTGTTTGCTGTGCATTCTCGTTGCTTTTACTGGATTGGATGTCTTTGCATCTAAAACTTCTCTAATTTGCATTGAAAAAGGGGTTTCTTAAAATCCCGAAGCACGTACATGCAGTAATCTGTATATTTGTGCTACAGAACGTTATTTCCTGTTAGTTTCAATGTGCTCTCCTCCTGATGACTGAATGATGTCACACACATTTGTACACAAACTCCTTCCAAACACATTGTAGAATGTACACAGTAGAGGTGCGACATCAATGTTTCAAAACATCGATGTTAGAAATTAAAACATCGATCAAAAAACATGGATGCTTCCAAACATCGATGTTTTAAAACATCGATGTTAGATATTTAAACATCGATGGTATTGATACATCGATCAAAAAACATGGATTTTTCCAAACATTGATGTTTTAAAACATCGATGTTAGAAATTAAAACATCGATGGTATTGATACATCGATCAAAAAACATGGATGTTTCTAAACAACGATGTTTTAAAACATCAATGGTATTGATACATCGATCAAAAAAGATGGATGTTTCTAAACATCGATGTTTCAAAACATCGATCTTTTTATCAATGTATAACATACATTTTTGAATATACTGCACTAATTTAAGCAATACAAAAGAATACGTACCCGACGAATATATTGAAAATACTGAACCTCAAATCATGAATATAATTTGATAGGAATAATTTCGCAACATCTTGGTATTATTGGTAGGACAAAAATTGATAATAAGACAAGCACCTATTAATGCAAACTAGTTATAGTAATAAGGAAATTTAATGTTTTATCCACTGTCTAGACTTTTGCATGTTTACGACCGTAGAAACGATCCCAGTGAACGTAGAAAAAAAAAAAAACAATGCATCACAAGATAGGAAAAATAATTTTCTTCGAAAATATGATTTGTTTGAATTTTTAACGTAATTAACCGAATTTCTAGGAATTTACAAAGGGAGGTCACTTTTTCGACTTTTTTCAATTATTCAATCAATGTGAACTAAAATTCCTGCATCCGGTATTCTAATAAGGTTATGGCTTTGCAACTTTTTAAGGAAATAATATGAACACCTTACCTTTATTTAAAGCAAAAACGGTGAAGTTATGTTGTTTCACTGATTTATAATGATATTTTTTTCAATGACTTGAAATAAAAATTTTCAATAACTTTCACTCGATCCGAAATGGATGCAGCAGTTCGCTGCTTGCCAATAACGCTTTAACAAGTGATAAGTAAACATGTTTAGTGCAATATGGCTGTTTTTCCCCATCATTTTCCTCGAAGATATGTAATTAAGGGAAAATAAATAAATAAAAATAAAAAACGGTTAAAAAATCCTAGTGTTCTGTACAAAACACTAATTTGAAACCAAAAAAAAAAATCAATTTTATTCTTTTCGTTCGGTTTTAATCATTAAAACCCTGAGTTAATCATGCACAAAAGGAATTGAAGACAAGGGTTTCGGGGTTACAAAGAACCTTTTTTCTATAATAATAATTAAAAAAAATAGAAAAAGAAAAATGAACTAGGAAGTTATAACTGTAAAAACACTGGAAAATGGATATTCAAAAGATCTTTGTTTATGAATTTTATATATTGTACATAAACCCGTACCTTGAGTCGATCCTTAGTTTTACATAGCGTGATGTGTCCCGCTAAAAATTGTGTGAACAAAAACTTGGAACTAAATTTAATACAACTTCAATTTCCCAATGAGTAGGTAAATGTTTTAAATTTGGATGGCTCGCTAGCGTTAGGAGAAAATTACAAATATACTACGTATAAGGGGGAAAAGACCCCCCCCCTTCCACCGGCACATTATTTGCAACAATGATTATAAATACTTATTTATTTTATTTAAAATCTATCTCAATTTTAAGGAAGATAAAATTTTCTTTGCGAGATCACAAAATAATTTAATTTATTACCTCATTAATGTACATGAGAAAATTAACATAATTAAACGCAAACACATGTTTTAGGGGTGCAATGAAGTACTTTAGCACATAGGTAAAGCATAAAGGTAAGCATTTCGAAATTAATTCGATGATTCTCATTCCATAGCTTACACTTTTATACATTCATGAAGCGGTTTCTCGTAATCCTGAAACTCGTGTCTGAAATTTTATAGATGTTTGTGCGATTAAATATGTTCATTTTTTCATTCAGTAGTACTTTTGCTAACTTTTTACAAATTTATTAAATCTTTGCAGTTAAATTCAGTTTAAAATCATGACTTAACACAAAGCGATCGGATTATGCACTTTTTTTAAAAAAATTCATTAAAAAAAAGGGCAGTTGTAGGCGGAAGATTTTTTTGCAGAAATTAACACTAGAGACTTTGCAAATACGATGCAACTTTCAAAACAGCCCGACCGAGCCCGACACCCATTTAAAAAGCTTTCTATAGTTATAAATTAAGGCAAAACGCCTTTAAAAATCTTCCATACCAAGTTTTCTTTATTTTTTTTTTACAAAAAGAAAATAAAAATATTTACTTTAATTTATAATTAGCACAAAGCCCTGACATTTCTTTATCCCGTAGAATTGATTTGTGTCAATTCCATTCATTTATAAAGCCACAAAAAAATATACATTGAAACGTAATAATTAAGCTGAAAAGTAACAAAAAAGCGAAAATTCTTATAGAAATCTCATCTTTTACAGAGGCTATGAGCAATTGTACGTGACTCAGGTTTCCAAAACAGGTGCCGATCGACGCACCAGTTAGTCAACTATCATAGAATAAATTTTCATAAAAATTGGGTAAATTTTTAATTTTGGACTTTTGGCCAGGATTTTCAGTCAAATACTCCACTGTGCGTCAGTTGAATGATGAGAAAAACTTGTGATAATTGTTTTCAAAAAATCAGAATTAATTCTAACAATTATTTTTAAGAGTAAGAAATATGTGTTGTACTGTTAGTTAATAATTAAACACAAATTGTAAGTAATAGAGGGACGACTTGTTGGGGGAAATCGATAAGTAACCCCGAATATTGATGTTGACAGTTTGGAGAAAAAGAAGTTTGTTTACTTTGTTTCCCAGAAGCGCATTTCTCTTTTCGCAGACTATCCAACGAGTCAAACATCTCTTTCCGATGGAACAGAAGTTGCCATCACTATCAAATACTTTAGAGCAACTTTTACCAGTTCTGAATTTTTAAAGTTATAATTTTCACCGTAGTAACGTATAGAATTTTTCTTTAGTTTAAGAACTGAAGCCTTGAAATAGACTGCAAGTTCTGGCACCAGACTACCAGTGTCAAGTTATTCCAATAGCTTTGACTTTTTCCTCACTCTCTCGTTAATCTTCTAAAATCTTGTAGTGATCTTCCCAAAATTCATCCTCTATACCGAAAAATTGATCTTATAAAGTAAGTGCAAAAAAAATTATTATTATTATTATTTTTTTGGCAACTCCATAAGTAAACTTAATTACCAAGCGAGAAAATTGGAGCAAATTTTATGATAATTTTCAATTAAAATGCAAAAACATCAACATCGAATCAAAACATCGATGGTCCAAAAACATCGAAAGTAAAACATTGATATTTTGACAAAAATATCGATGTTTCCAAAACATCGACATCGATGTCGCACCCCGTAGTACGTAGTCACATCAGAAGCAAATCTTGCAGTGATCTAATTTTTCAGATCCCTACGGGGGGAAAATCACATGGTGTTTATATGAGGGGGTGGGGGGTGGGAGTTATAAAGTGCTAAATCACCGTTCCCTTGACTAAATGAATAATAAATAGCAATTGGGACACATACAATAACTCAGAGACATCTAACGGTAGCCAGTTGAAATTTTACAACTCGCTTTTTCGTCACCCTATATACCATTGGCAAGATAAAAATAATCGTAGTTTTTTAAATCGGTTGCTAATTAATTTTAGCTTCCAAAGTTGGGGGTAAAATCAAATTTGGCCAAGGTGAACAAGATGGAGAAGAGTTTTGTTCTTAAAATCGACCGTTAAATAATGCATATGCTTATAAACTGCACGCAACAGAAATAAGTCTTAAGCAGTTGCAAAAATTAATGTTTCATTTGCCAAAGAGGAAACATTTCGAATGACATGAATGTGGTCAAACAATTCCCACCCCTGTTCTCGGGGTTCTTTGTCAAGTTGCCGATTGTTGAAAATGTAATGGTATTCCTGCATTTCTGGTCGTTTGCTTCACAATTAAATGTTTATTTTTTCCTCTTCTTTCTTGCAGAGAGAATATGAATGTTGTGAAAAACTGTATGCACATACATATGATCTTCACCTTTGTTACATGATTATTGTTCAAGCCTGATTTGTTGCCAGTAGTGCTAGAAGATTCTTAAGACTGTAAGTATGTTACAATGCTTAATTTTCTCTATACACCTCCAAGCCCGGTTTGATAATGGACGGTTCCATTTTATCAAATGTTTTGCAAAACACTCTACAAAGACTATGTTAAATATTTGTTTTATTGCATGAACTTAAAAACGAACGGTGTCCCTGTCCCCTCCCTCCCGTTTTCCCTTTTCAATCTTACTTTTTGAAATACTTAGAGGGGGTGGAAATTTAGATTGTCGGCGAAACGGAGGCAAACTAGAAGAACATGGACTCTACTTCTATATTACACAATAAAATAAAATGATATTTTTTGTAGATAATATTGTATTAATAATAATGATTATATATATATATATATATATATATATAAAACAAGAGATACACTTTAAGACAATTTTAAAATAGAAATTCAAAGAAATTGAAAAAATCAACAACATTAAAAAACTGAAAGAATAAATACAAAAGTGTACCGTAATGCCAGCGCAAAGCTGCTAGAAACAAAAACAGTACAAACATATTCACACAAACAGTCAAAATGCAAATGAAAAAAGCGAGAACATCAAAATGGAAAATGAAAAGGGTGAACCCAGGACCAACACTTCCGCAAGGGGGGGATTGGTCCTAAAGTTCACAAGGCCCTTTCTGTCTAGCAAGAGGAAAGGTCCCAATAGCTTGCTACCCTACCCGAGAGCCTTAGAAGAGAAAGGAATCAGAGAACATACCTTAGGATATTAAGGTATGTTTGAGTATATTGAGAACATACCTATAGATCTTAAGGTATGTTCTCTGATTCCTTTCTCTTCTAAGGCTCTCGGGGAGGGTAGCAAGTTATTGGGACCTTCCCTCTTGCTAGACAGAAAGGGCCTTGTGAACTTTAGGACCAATCCCCCCCTTGAGAAAGTGTTGGTCCTGGGTTCACCTTTTTCATTTTCCATTTTGATGTTCTCGCTTTTTTCATTTGCTTTTTCATTTGTATTTTGACTGTTTGTGTGAATATATATATATATATGTGTGTGTGTGTGTGTGTGTGTGTGTGTGTGTGTGTACACAGTAGAACCTCCCTTAAGGAACACCTCTGAATTAGGGACACTATATTATAAGGAACAGTCACAGAGAATATATTGCAGTGATCAAAGTATAAAAGGAGAGAAAATAAATCCACACGAGTTGATTTTGTTGAAAACTAAAAGTTCTTTTTTTTTTTTAAATTAACTGGTAAAAATTTGTCTTTACATTGACATGCAAAGCAGCAAATATGTGTTTTAAAATTATTGTTGAAATTTACATTGATACTTTTTGCCCTCGGCAAACTTGAAACGTGATCACTGTTATTTGCATTGCATTGCACTGTAAATTATACTACACTAAATGACCCGACAGACGTTATTCTGTTCAAACTTTGTAAATTGAAAAGTTAAAAAATTTGAATCAACTATCAAGTGTTTGAACCGTTTTGTTGAAAAAAATAAGTAAAAAGAAAATGTTTTAAGCTGCTTGGTGTCAGAATGCGTACATTTTATTACAACTTGATTTATCTAATGCCCACTGAGCAGTAGTTTTATTAATTATTTTTTCTCCCGTACTTGATGATTTGTTCCTTCAGCCATACTCAAAGGATAAAAAGCGTCCTCGAATATTAAGTGTAAAAACTAACTACCCATCTGGAACAAACGGGAAATCAGCTGCAACATCGCCCATATGAAAAAGAAAAAATAAAAAAAAAAAACAATCGAAAGGATATCGTTTTAAAAAGTGATAAAAGTAAAATCTGTTCTCTGAAAAAGCGAAAATCACCCCCCCCCCCCTCCGATGTAAAACAAACATTCTTCCACTAAAGTGACTAAACACTCTTTAAAAACGAAAAAAAAAAAAAATCTTTGAAATTTGAAATATCTCGCCAAACAAACAAAAAATACAATAAATTATATTAACAGTAGCTTTAAAATATAAACAAATGATCACGCAATTCTATCGTTGAAGCCACCACGTTACTGTAATCCAGCCGATCAGTGAGCGAAGCCAACTCTGACCGATTAGCGGTCCGATCTTTTGAACGAAAACTTTTTAAACTTCATGTATTGCCTAATTTGCTCTTTCCACCAAAGATTAAGATCTTTCACTGCTCTAATATTTTGTGTACAGAACTACCCTGTTGCAATTTATCTGGATGAAATAAAATTTGTTTCGTCTTTAAATTCCATCATCTTTTCCTTTTATAATGTATTGATTAGTTAGATAATCCTTAAAATCTTCTTGACATTGGTGCCAAAACTCAGATGGATTTGAGCCGAGAAAGAAATGTTGCTAGGTACAGTACTTTCTGATCATTTGGTTAGGAAAACCTAAAGCACCGATCCGGTCACATGTTCAACTACGACGATAGAACACACGTTTTGCGTGAACATTCCAGTACTTTACTTTAAAATATATCACGGGACCTAAAATCGTTGCTTTCAAGAGAGAGAAAGAAATGAAGGCTTCACTCTCTCTCTCTACGTTTTATCTACTTTCAATTGACATATATCACAGTAGGAAATTTCATTACAAAATGCAGAGCTGGCTTCGTTATTGTCCTTTGGCAACGGGTTAAATATTTATTTCAATTCTTGCTCAACAATAGGTTAAAATAAATATTAATCATTTGGGAGATATAACCATGCAATGTTTTAATTAATTAATTAATTAGCAAAAACGTTTCCGATTCGATCCATCGCGCTTCGAAACCATGTTTGCCACAATTTAATTACACACAAAAAAATTGATCAAAATCGGTCCAGCCGTTTAAAAGCCTTATGGTGACAAACGTCGGCACTATATTTTTATATATTAAGATAAAGCACAATCCATGAAACTAACAATACTTCAAAATTATTTCTGTAAAGTACTAACAGATTCGACTAAATTTTTGATTAAATTTTTAAAATATTTTTTTCACTTAAAATAACTCTGAATTTTATTTAGCTTATATAACACATTTTCAATGTTTAATCTTAAATGTTAATAGCCTTTGGTTATGTTATATTACATTAAGTACGCAGCATGCATCAATTCATATGCCTCCGAACAAGGGACACCTCCATTTAAGGGACGGTGTGTAGTATTTCTAAAACTCTTAGCGTTTGAATAATGTCATCTCATGTTCTCAATGAAGTTCGCGCAGTGAAACAAAGATCTAAATCCAGCATACAGTAAACTCTCGATTATCCGCGGATTAGGTGGCACGGTAACCACGGATAAGAGAAACCGCGGATAATCCGAATTATAGTTAAAAAACGATACTGGTGTATACAATAGCTAAAAAGAGGAATAAAAGTCGCACATGTATTTAAGTTATAGCTAAAAAGAATAACACTGACAGTAAAAAATATATGTAAAAGCTAAATTTAAACAATAATATAATCATAAGTCACCACCGTTGAAGTAAAAAAAATGTGAAAAGACCCGCGGATAATCCGACCGCCGATAATCGGGAGTTTACTGTATTTGGAGTTTTCGCAGGGTGTTATGAGCAAAAATTGATACCTCTGTTATCGTGGCATTGTCCTCATGAGTACCTTGCTTCTAGTTGCTTGCTTTTAATTGCCTTACTCACGCTTCTACCAACAATCGCAGAAGTTTTATCTCTTTACACTTTTCCTTGTTTTTGAAGAACAAGGGTCAACAAGAAGTTTCAAAATCGTCAGATAAGAATTCAAAACGTAATGGAAAGTCTGAGTAAGGTGCTGCGAGACTCTGCAGCGTGCAGTCCCGTGCAAACTCAACATATTAGTTTAGTATACATATTTGTAGACAGATAGTTGTCAAACCAGCTTATAGATATGTAAAATAAATGATTCGAAATGGTATGTATACTTTTACAGTTATACTTTTCTTCTTTACTAATAATAAAGCAGAAAGTCTCTATGTCTGGAGGATGTCTGGATCTCTGTGACGCGCATAGCGCCTAGACCGTTCAGCAGATTTTCCTCAAATCTGACACAAAGTTAGTCTGTAGTATGGGGGTGTGCGCCTCGAAGCGATTTTTCGAAAATTCGATTTTGTTCTTCTTCTATTACAATTTTAAGAACATTTTCCCAAGCAAAATTATCATAATATGGACGAGTAAGTTACCAAGTTATCATAACGGGGAACCGTAACATGAGCAAGTCAATTGGCGAGAAATTCACCATACATCTTTTGTAAATATACAGGCGAACCAAAAGACATTTTAATTTTCTACTACGGACAAAGCCGTGCGGGTACCGCTAGTCTTAATATATAAAAAATCTTCTATGCGGACGTTTGTCACCATAAGGCTTTTAAACGGCTGGACAGATTTTGATGAAATTTTTTGTGTGTAATTAAGTTGTGGCAAGTATGGTTTCGAAGCGCGATAGATCGAATCGGAGACGTTTTTGTTAATTAATTAATTTAAACATTGGATGGTTATATCTCCCAAATGATTAATATTTATTTTGGTATAACTTTGATATGCCCCCCCCCCCCAAAAAAAAAATTACGCGCCAAATCTGGAACTCCCTACGGACTTTTTAGGGTTGCTGTTTCTTATTTTGGTGTTGCCAATTTAGGTTTTTTTCAGCTTTTAGATTTTAGCTGTTGCCAAATTTAGTATTTTCTAATATTTTGTACCATTTTTTAAAGTTTTTTTAAAAAAGTTTTGTGGCAACAATTTTTGGATTTCATATATGTTTTAGCACCATTTCATTCATTCGCCATTTCTATGTGAAGTGATCAAGCAGATTTCTGTCTTGCTGTATTTTGCTGCAAATGTGGTTGTATTTTCCAATTATATATTTTTTTCTATTAATTAATTTTATCTTTCAGCTTTCAATATTCCTACTGTATATAGTGTTGTTGAAAAATTTCAGGGAATTGAGTCGGAAAATTGATAGTTGTTCTTCATTTTCGTCGGGTAGGTCGACAGAATTTTGCTTGGCGAGAAAAAAAAGTCGCCAAATTTCCGATTGGGGGGGGGGGGGGTATATCAAAGTAGTTCCAAAGTTTTCGTTCAAAAGATCGGACCGCTAATCGGTTGGATTTGGCCTCGCTCACTGATCGGCTGGATTACAGTAACGTAGTGGCTTGGCGACTTTAGCTATAAACAATAGAGTTGCGTGATCATTTGTTCACATTTTAAAGCTAATGTTAATGTAATTCATTGTATTTTTAGTTTATTTGGCGAAATATTTCAAATTGCAAAGAATTGTTTTTCGTTTTTAAAGAGTTTTCAATCATTTTAGTTGAAGAACGTGCTTTTTTTTTTACATCGGGAGGGGGAGGGATGAGTGATTTTCGCTTATTCAGAGAACTGCTTTTGCATTTATCACTTTTTAAAATGATATCCTTTCGATTGTTTTAATCTTTTTCATATGGGGGATGTTGCAGTAGGATTTCCTGTTTGTTCTAGATGGGCAGTTGGTTTTTTATAATTAATATCTGAGGACGATTTTTATTCTTTGAGTATGGCTGAAGGAACAAAACGTCAAATATGGGAGAAAAAATAGTTAATAAAACAACAGCTCAGTGGGCATTAGACAAATCAAGTTGTAATAAATATATGCATTCTGACACAATAGCAGCTTAAAACATTTTTTTTTACTTATTTTTTTCAACAGAACGGTTCAAACACCTGATAATTTATTGACATTTTTTAAATTTGAATTTACAAAGTTTGAACAGAACAACGTCTGTCGGGTCCTCTAATCTTTATACATAAAGGTCTAAGCTCTGTCCGGATGTCCGGGGTAAACGTCAAAACTACTGGAGGGATTTCAACCATTTTTTCACCATAGATAGCTACATAATCGGGGAACAACTTAGGCTATAATTTGTTCCTTAAAAACTTAGATTTCAAAAGTTATGGTGGAAAACAGCAAATTTCATGTAATTTCCCCATTGAATGATTAAATATAAAATCCATTGTTGGGAAAATTCGTTGCCTAACAACAGGAATGTTAAAAGTAATCACAATGTAAATTTTGAATCAAGGCTTCTCTGGAGCAAGCATGATATTTATAGCTTTCTTAGGAGTTGCATCCTTATCTTTATACATAAAGGTCTAAGCTCTGTCCGGATGTCCGGGGTAAACGTCAAAACTACTGGAGGGATTTTAAACATTTTTTCACCATACATAGTTACATCACCATATATAGAGTAAAGAAATATACATAGAGAGGCCCCGTCTATGGTAAGAAGGAGATGAAATTGAAGCCGGAATTGTGGGGTACAGTGGTGCAATGATTAGCGGGGTTATGATAACGTGATCACTTCGCGAGTATAGTTTTCACCAATCTCGCAAAGAGACCGTATAAAGTAGCTGGCGGATTGGTTTGAATTTTAATTCATGTATTAATGCAATTTCAAAAACGTGCTCCATAAACTTGCAACAATATCTAAGTTTAAATTAACAACCAATTGAGATTCAGTAATGGAATGTTTGGAATCAAGATGTATCATAAAATACTTAGCAAGAAGCTGAGGATGTTTGGATAGAGCGGTGCAACTTCCGGCTTCAATTTCTTAGTATAGCAGGGCCTCTCTATGTAATTTACTCTATGTGATTAAACATAAAACCCACTGTTACAAAAATTCGTTGCCTAACAACAGCAATATTAAAAGTAATCATAATGAAAATTTTGAATCAAGGCTTCTCCGGAGTAAACATGAGTTTAAAGTTACTTAAACATTTGGAAACTCTACTTTTCGCACCCTGATTGTAGGAGAGCTTTAGTTCAGAGTTAAAGCTTATAGTATAGAGCTTTTTTTTTCTTTTGTGTGTGTGTGTGTATTATTTAATTAAATGAAGCACGCACACGGTTTTTTTAGTGATCTTTGTTTTTGTTAGTTCATATTTTGGAAATTCTTCAAAATTTTAATATGCTTAAATTCGTGCTTTCGCTTCTAAATGAATATTCGTTGGTTCTTTACACTTATTGCTATTTTACTTTTATGGGTAAGGAAGAAGCTCGATTTTTAATCACGTCAAAACGGCTGTGTTTTGAGTTCTTTCAGTTAAAACAGAAAACGAAAGAAAATAGCGATTGTTTCTTACAATTATTACTGACCCAGGCAACGCCGGGTACATTTGCTAGTAGGTAATATAAATGTTGAGGCTTTACTTTTGGCATCTGACGAATATCGCGTTCTTATTGAAATGTGGAGTACGATTGAGTTCTGAAAGAAACCACACCAATTATGATAATAAAATAATAGATAAATAAATAGGTAGCAATCGCAAGAGCATTGTGAAACTTTTTTTTTTTTTTTTTGACGCAGAATTTATTTACCACTTCGTATCCTTGTTATGGAGACGCAAAGTTTTCTGCCGAAATTTTTAAGAAAAGTCGTCATTTAAAGGCTTAGCGAGAAATGGAAGGTACGAAGCGCCCTCACCGTCTGACTGTGGTAGGACGTCCATCTGAAAAATTTATGAAAGGTGTCTTTCATGTTCGAACTGGGTATACACTACACTATTGCATCCGATGTTGAATACAGTATACATAATTAGTTTAAGGTGAATATTTGATGTAAATTTCACACATCGATTATGATTACAAGATGCACGTTAATAGTTTTTAATTGATAGTTAAGTCTTTAGAAAAGAAAAAAGAAAAAAAAAAAAACAGCAGCAGCTGTAGAACATTCAACGAATGCGGCGAGTTCAAATTTTACGCGTAATTGCTGTATGACTCCGATCTCTTGCAATCTATCAAGATTTCAAAGTCGTTGAGTTATGTTTTTCCTCACATGAGGCACTGCAGTGAGAAGCAAAGGGATGTTAGTGGAAAAATTAAAAATTTGAAGATAACCAATACAAATGGTAGGTGAACCTCGCCTCTGTTTTGGGGCAAGAGATAGTGCAAGTAGTTCAGGTAGATGCTGCTATACAGCATGAATTATTAAAAAAAATCAATGAAAGTCTACCTAGGACCTTATCTTTGAATGCGTTTTACTCAAAACTTAAAAATGTCCACTATATCCCTTTGCTTCTCACTGCCTCATATGCAGTGATGTTCCCATCAATTTTTCAGAGGGTGTACTCACAATAATACATTACGCACAATATGTGTATGCTATCATATACATAATATATGTCATAATATGAAATTTTCTGAAGCTTGAGGATCTACGCTATGTGTCTAAAAATGTTTGAGAGTACACGGCGTATATATAGCATAACCATATGGGAACATCACTGCTCCTATGTCCACAAGCCGCAAGCAACTCCGTTTTGCTATTGTCGTAAGCGAGCGCATCAGGGTTTCGTTTTTCTTATCTGCTCCTCAGTTAAGATACTCACAGTTCAACTGACGGTACACCTTATTTCCTTAAAATATTCAGTAATCGTCACTAATCTTATCTATCACTCGGAGCAGTGATAAAGATTCTCACAGTAAGATCGAAGGCTTGAAAAAGGCTTCATTGGCTTTTCCTCATGTTGATTAAACAGTGTTGAATACTTTTAGTTGAAAAAAAGACGTTTACCATTTATCTGCAACCAGCTAATAGGTAAGAAGAAGTACTATTTTACAAAATAGCTTAAATTTAGGAGATCTTTTTGACATTTGCATTACTTACTCTTTCATAATATGCAAAGGAAACACTTTTATTGCTCTGACGCAGAGATTTTTAAGCTCCCTACAAAGCTGATTTTACGCATAAAAATCAGAAGCAATAAATTGAGTCAATACTCGAAAACTTTGTCAATCATTTTCTCAAGCTTTGTACTTTGAATAAAAACTTAATTTTGTGGAAAACGAAAAAACGAAGCAATTTTTAATTCTTAGATATTATATTCGAGGGTTTTGTCAAAACACAAAATGACTAACATTCTAAATGCTAAAATTCAAAATAGTGGGCATCTATTCTTGCCCTGCCATCTACCTTTTCATCCGAAGACAGTTAGAACTGATCACTATTATTGTCTTTACTGTTTTGATATATTTTCTCTTCCATATTGAATGGCACTCTTTTAAAAATTGTCAAGGAATATTTTCGCGCATTGACAAAAATCCCTAGCTATATTGTTGTTTCTGACTTTGAGAACTTGGTAAGTAAAATACTGCATTTTACATGAAACTTTGCATGCAAGTTTATTTTTTTCTTTTTCTTTCAGACTATGTGCAAACACAAATCAGGTGGAATGAGCAAGCCATCGGGGACCACAACCCAGAGTGGTGGTGGTCTTGCCGAGCGGACATCTAGTCGCAACTGCCCGCAGGATGGAACAACCAGCTCTCAGGTACCTGCTCCTACCTACCGCTCGCAGACGATAGGTCCTGATTCGGAAACCCCGACTACCTGCAGTGATTCTTGCGACGAGAACAGCGAGACCGAGGGATCTCTGCAAAGCTACACCATTGCCAATGCACTGGAGTCAGTGGAGTCGGACGAAGAGGACACCGAACAGTCCCCGATGCTGTACTGCACAGCATTCGACGAACCGCGACGTTTCGACCCTTATTCGTGTGCTGCAAACTGTGATATCGCGATGTATAATAAACTCGATTTACAAAACGCTCTTCAGAAGCCTGTATCTTACATACCAGTACCATACCGGAGTGCCGGTGCAATGGCATGTTCCACTTACTTCAATGGCTGCAGAAACGAGTACGAATTTTCCGAATCTGCAAAATCGAAAAGGAAGTGGCTTCTCAATCAAAAGTGCAAGAGTGCAGACGGTGCTTGTGTTGCTTCTGTTTCGAACCCCGCTGCTGCTCAGTATATGAGAGAACACGCCACGAACGATGCATTCGAAAGACAATGGCCCGACGATGCAGAACCGGTGGCTGGACCATCGGGACTGCAGAACCTGGACTGGGAAGTGGGCGAATTCCGCGGTCGGAGTTACAGCCTCACGCCCACTATCCACTTGGAATCGGAAGCATTCGAGCCCCAGACGACGGAAGTGCCCCCAAAGCCGGTCGACGATGCGTACCGTGTGTCCATTCCCGTTTCACCTTCAGCTGCTCAGCTCAGCATAGCGAGCAGTTACGGAGAGAACGGGTCCCCCATTTGCAAGATTTGCCATATGACTGCCAGAGAGAATGATCCCCTCATATCCCCTTGTAGATGTTCTGGAACAATGCAGTACATTCACTGCGGTTGCCTCATGGTGAGTACGCATACTGTTTATTTACTTAATCTTTTGACGACACTTTCTATCCGCCGCAACTTATTGCAAATCTCGAGAGTAAAACTCGACTTAGGTGAGGTTCTCTCCTTTCCAACTCGAGGGTTATTCATAACGAGCAACACGAAAATAATTTATATACTTATCGAAAGATATCGATATTTAGCGTTCGATTATAATGTAGTCTATTATATGTAACAAATCGCAATCCAATAAGAAGTGTATATTGAAGTAACATTTTGCGCTTTTTTTCCCCCGAACAGACGTTGCCGCCTAATGTTTTTTAATACATTTATCCGACAAACAGAAGCGAAGTCTTGTAGGCCAATAAAAAAAAGAATTGGTACAAAATACATCTGACTGTTTAGTTTAGAGATACTGTTTTATTATTTCTATGCAAAAAATGCCATTGAAAATTGTTTGCAATAAAGAGGGAGCACAATACAGAAACACATTGGCGTCGTTAAATAAAATTTTTTGGGGGTAGGGGGGGACCAACTTGAACGCTACTAATTTCAAATGACTTGGTGATAAAAAAAAAACTGATAATTTTCCTGTTGCGATTTTTTCTAAGATATTTGAATGAAGCGTTAATGCAAGACAACATAACTTTATTGGTTTTCGAGTATTTTGAGCTTAGTTAAATAATATTGACTCAGACAGGATGGGAGGGGAGATCCGGGGTTTCTCCCCCGTAAATTTTCCGAAATCATATTATTGTTTTATGAACGCAGATTTAGACGATATTCAGTGACGTTTGGGAAAAGAGATTCGGAGACCCTCTCCGGAATTTTTCGAAATCGAAGTTTTATAAGCACGATTGTATTACATGTTTGGGAACAAACAATTTTTTGAAATTGAGGTTCCGAAAAAGTTGAAATTAGATGACTTTTGATGGTGTTGGGAAAAGGAGTTCAAAAGCTTCTTCCCCAATTTTTTTTCAAAAGTGGAGGTTTCAACACAAAGTTTCAGACGCCGTTTGGTGCGGTTCAGATTCAGGAGATCTCTGGAATACACAACCCCGGTTTAACGATTGTCAAGGAACTGAAAAAAGTTATCGTTAAATCTAGGAGCATAGATATTCAAAATGCAGTCAAATCTGGTCCAGTGAAATGTATCATTAATTTGAGGGAATTGTTAAATCGGGTATCGTTGAATCGAAGTTATACTGTATTTTTAAAGTTGAGACCCTGAAAACTAAAGTTAAGACTAATTTTGAGAGGAGTTGGTGTTTCTCCGGGATTACGGTATGGGCAGAGCGTACTACACTACTTCTGGCGCTTTACTCCTGGAAGCTTTTCGAGATTGAAATTCTAAATGCGTAATTGTAGGCTATCGTTGCTGATGTTAGGGAAAGAATGGAATTTAGATACTCTTCCTAGCTTTCAAAATAAAAAAATTGGAAAACACAATTTTATGCTACCTCTGATAAAGTAAACTGAAGGGATAAGGCTTGAGGAGAGTCTTTTTCTTTCATAAAATCATTTCACTGCTTTGTTTTTCTGTATAGAAATTCTCAATTTCATGCCAGATAGTTTATTTGTTTGAAATAGATCTGCGGCAACAGTAAAAACTTTTAACACTTTCAACTAGTGTAATATTTTACTCTGAGTCTTTAGGTCTATTTTCTTTCACTTTATTTTAAGTATAATGCCTTCTGAATCTCTTATTTAAGTTTTGTTTTACTTTTTTTCTCTTACATTCTGGCACTTAGGACTTTTGGTATAATCATTCGTTTCAACATTTTAAATCCATTTCGCTATATTTCAGTTTTTTTTTTCTACTTAACACAAATTTTGGTCTCCCAGATAAGGTAATTTAATAATGCAGATTCTCGACGTTCCTAAATAATATTTTAAGATTGCATTCAGAAAGAAAAAAGGTACTTTTTGTTTCACTTTTGTTGTATTTGCTTATTTATCATCTACTTGTTGATTTTTAAGACTGCAAAGGTTTTCCTTTTCTATATCATTAAAATGAAATTGGAGGACCAACTAAAAAAAAGGAAGAGGTGGTATTCTGCTGTTGCAAGAGTTTAGTAGAATCCAAGAAAAGTTTCTTGGGGATCTTAAGCGTCTTCTAACCTCAACATAATGTATATATAAATCTGAAATTTCTGTCCTTCCATCGCAAATCTCGGAAAAAATAAAATGATTTTTATTGATCTACTCAGTAATATGTAACCTCAGCATTTGTACAATCTCATTTTGAATATTCGGTTAAATGAATTTTCTTTCTCTTTGAAGCCCCTGCTTTAGGCTTGAACTATGTTCATTCGTCTTGCGAGCAGCCCCGTCATTTAGGGCTCCTAGTTTTGAGAAAATAATGTATTTATGTAAGTGGGCGTGGTTCTCGCTTTTATTTTGGTACAATTTACCTTGAGTATATACCCTTTGCCCCCCCCCTCCGTAAAAATTCGAAGTGACGTACCTGCTTTTGAGTAAGTGTAGACTTCTAATTATAATTAGCAGCGTTTCAGCAGCAGTTCTTTGCTTCTAAGCTTTCGTTATATACAGTTGCTTTTCTTTTTTGCTAGTGAAGTTCATTTTGTTTGAATAATGTAATATAATTAAACATTTCACAATCGCATTTTACATGATAAATTAGGTGTTATACAACTGTGCATTATCGTCCTTTTTTGGAATTTAAGCAGCAATAAGTTCCCCTAAAATAATGGATTTTATTTTAACAAGTTCCACCTTTTGTGGGGGTCCGACTCTCAATTATTGAGGGGGTCCGGACTCCTCGGAGCCCCCCCCCCAACACCTGGCCGCCAACGCCCATACAGAAACATAATCTTTTCTGCAAGTTGTTAGCATACCTGTGGGAGAGAGTTCAAAATCGACTGAAGCAGTGCGTCAAAAATAACGGACGCCATCTAACACAATCTTTAAAACTGGGTAAACAAACTTTCATTGTTGTTCTTTATGGGGTTTAAAGAATGAAATTTGAATCTCTACATGGATTGTTTTTATTGAATAATTAAATAAGCAAGTTGCTCTGCGCCATTCTGTAGATTAGGATACCTGCTTTCCGAATATCACTGAAATTGAACTACCCATAAGAACCTATCAAAAGTTTCCAATCCAGAACAAGTCCTTATTCACACTATTGCTCACGGTGCATACACTTTGCTTGAAAGCATGGCTTCAACAGATTTCTATTATCCTATATCAACGTGTGGCGCATCCATAATCCTGGAGGATAGTCTTCAGTATCTCCCATAGACCCACCCACTAATTCGCACAATAAACCCATAAGAACCTATCATAAGTTTCCAATACAGAACAAACTCTTATTCGCACTATTGCTCACTCTGCATACACCTTGCTTCAAAGTAGGCTTCAACACATGTCTATTATCGTGTGGTGCATCCATAGTCCTGGATGATAGTCTTCAGTATCTCCCATGGTCACACTAATAAAGCGTTTATATTTTTCAAAAACTTGCAATTCTATTTTGGGTGTTACCCCCCCCCTCCCCCGCAGACGGTTACACCCGGGTAGCGACGTCACTGATATATATATATATATATATATATATATATATATATATATATATATATATATATATATATATACAGTAAAACCCCTCCTAACGGACACCCCTCAAAGCCGAACACCCCTCTTATGCGGACAGTTTTGAATTCCCCAGTTCCAATGCAAATAACATAATTAAACCCCTGTCCTGCGGACACCATTCTATTGCGGACAAAAAAAAAATTGTCCCGTTAGTGTCCGCATTAGAGGGATTTTACTGTATATAGATCTTTACTAATAGTAAAGCTGAAAGTCTCTCTGTCTGGACATCTGGATCTCTGTGACGCGCACAGCGCCTAGACCATTCGGCATAAAATTTGGCACAAAGTTAGTTTGTAGCATGGGGGTGTGCACTTCAAAGCGATTTTTCAAAAATTCGATTTTGTTCTTTTTATTCCAATTTTAAGAAAATTTTACCGAGCAAATTATCACATCGTGGAAGAGTAAATTACGAAATTATCATAATGTGGAACCGTACCATTGGCGAGCAAATGAACATACAAGGATGAAAATCTTCCGCGGATCCGCGATTTTCCGCTTTTTGTATTTTTTTTTCACTTCTCGGCCGCCGAGCATCGCGATCGCGTTCTTCCCGTCAGGACTTTTGCTGTCTCACGTGTTCTTTCTAAGATAGAGAGAAGAAAGGAACTTCGTTTCGTGGGTGGGGAGGGAAAAAGGCTCGAGAATGACGTAGAAAGTGTCAGCGTTTATGCATTTCGAAATCCGATTGCATCCGCTTCCATAACACTCGCTCATTTTTGTCACTATGCCATCCTATCACTTAAACCTTTATAACTTTTTGTAGACTATTATTTTCAACCCTTCTCGTATGTATTTTATTTTTTGCTGAAAACTTGTACGCTCATTGTTTTTCCACGCCCATTTCACAGCCACTTTCTAGCGCTCGCGCAAATACCCCTTCACCTCTCTTCTGCCCCGACCTTCCAATCAGGATTCTTGCTGAGGCACACGTTTTTTCTTGAGTAGAAAGAAGTAAGGAACTTTTTGCTGGTGGTGAAGAGGGTGAAATAGGCGTGGAGGGGGGAATGCTGGAGAGTGACGGTGGGTGCAATCGTTAGATGTAGTTTTTGAAATCCGATTGCATCCGCTTCTGTAACACTCTCTCATTTTTATCTGCTATGCCATTCTACTGCTTAAACATTAATACCTTTTTGTAGACTAATATTTTCAAGCTTTCTTATACTTTATTTATTTATTTTATGAAGACTGCCACTCCCATCCAAAAATGTTTATCGTATTCCATCCGAGTTAATTTAAGCCACCATCATTCTTCAAATCTAGTTTTAATACTTAGGCTTACCAAAGATCTTAATAAATTCAAATTAATTTTAATTATACTGTGCTATTTTATTATGACAGACATGCAAATATAGGAAATTAAAGGTGCTTATATTCTCAAACCATGACATAGTGTTTAAAACTTTTTTATCAATTTAAAAATCATTTTTATGCTAGTGCTTAAAATGACCACCAAAGCTCAAAAAGTTTTAGATTGGGTTTAGCTTTTTTAATGATTTTTGTAGAATATACCCAGCTGCTCCACAAAATTTCAAAATGCTCCTTAAATTGTTTCCCCAAGGTTAGCCACACTAATAATGTCATTTTGTAATTATGGTGTCCAATCATTCAGCTTGTATTAAGTGTTTAATTATATGGAAGTTTTATAGCATTGGATGTCGCGTTATAAAGTTTTAATTTCACCTGATTTGTGGGCTATGGGAAATTGAAAGTGGTAAATAAAATTGATATATCTGTTAAAATCTTAAATAAATGTCAACTTATTTTATTTATTCATTTGTTAGCATTTGTACTAGTAAAAAAAATATCCATTAACATTTAAAAAACAGTACAGTATCAATATAGTTTCGCGCAATGTAATATATATATATATATATATATATATATATATATATATATATATATATATATATATATATATATATATATATATATATATATATATATATATATATATATATATATATATATATATATATATATATATATATATATATATATATATATATTCAAATTTTAAGTCTCCAATTTTTCCTCTTTTTTGACTTCGGATTGTTTTCATCCCTGAACATAGCAAACTGGCGAGAAATTCATCATCCATTATTTGTAAATATACAGGCGAACCAAATGACGTTTTAATTTTCAACTACGGGCAAAAGCCATGCGGGTACCACTAGTATATATATATATGTATATATGATTAATTGTTAGTTGCATATGGTACATAGAGAGCAAAAAACTTACGTGGGACGAAATATGGCGCCTTTACCCTATGGCTCCTTTTACCAGAAAAATTTAAGAGTACTCCTGTGCACGCAATATGATCCAAAAAGAATTTCTTGAAGAAAGTGTGCCCAGAAAAAGAAATTGAAAGTGTGACTTCCGTAAAATTAGTCGGAAACCGATTCCAGTGCTACATATTCAATCATAAAGATATGCACTTTAGTAATTTATGACATACACAAGTTGAGAATGGGAGTTAATATATTTAGAAAATGTAAAATGTACGGATTCGGAAAAAACTCGTATATCTTTGCAAGAGATTAATATGTAGGATAACGTTTCAAAAAAAAAAAAAAAAAAGCACAAAATTTAGAGATAAGTTTTGAATGTAATGCGATCAAAGTAAAAAGTAAAAAACAATTACTTTTCAACCTAATTTCACTTTTCAAACAGTGTAAAATGTTAAGCCTTCTGTTTGTTCTTGATTCAGCTAAAATGCCATTTCATTCAAAAATTTCGGAAAGGGCACTCTTCTATTTTTTTCAGTTTTCAGCAATTTCATTGCCATTATTTTAAATTTACAAAAAATATATTTTTTTCTATACACTCTACTGGATTTTGCACGTCTAGACTCTAGAGATTAGCCTTCCAACTGAAATAAATAACCAATAAATGAAGAATCCTTAGTTGTGTTTGTGTTACATTGCCTTAACCAATAAATGAAGAATCCTTACTTGTGTTTGTGTTACATTGCCTAACTGTCTCACATTTAACAGTTGTGAGTTTGGTGCGGTTTTTTCCCTTTAAATTCAAGGAAATGTTATTTATAGTTAGAAAGAAACATCTTTTCACATGAATGTAATTTTGCATTTTGGTCGTAATGTCGCAATTCATTCTTCTTTTTTTTTTTTTCAGAGGTGGTTGGAAGTTTGCCATAAACGAGGTCGCAGACCGGCAAGTTGTGAACTATGCCAATATCAGTATCACTGGCACAAGAAATTTAAAGTAAGTTACTTTTATTAATTAGGAATCGCATTTTCTAAATGAGACCGAAATACACTTAGGTAATGACTTATTGGACGGCAGAGAGCGGGATGCATTTTTATCAAAGTTCCTGCCATTTCAGTAGTATTTAAAGCATCTGTTCTTAAGGAAAAAAATCTTAAGGAAAATCTTAAGAGTTTTTGCATGGAAAAGTCTAATTAGGGTTCGTAAATGCTCAAGTAGCCGAAATAAATAACATATTTTAAACTGATTGCTAATATTTTTTTTATAAATTTTTCTTAAGATTTATGATTAGGGGCGGAAAACAAAAGCTAAAGAGAAAATACCGTCAAATGAAAACAGGCGGAAAAAAAAAATCATTTGTTAGCAAAATTGGTGAAAAAACGCGCTTTTTTAAAACAACAAAACTTTTTTTTTTTATTTGAATCAGTTTTTAAGGGAGGGGGAGGGGGCGGCTTAAACCGGGTTTTGTTGGTTTGAATAATAACATTTTAAGAACATTCTCACATGTTGTCCAGAAGGTTTTATACAAGCAAGAGCTATTTAATGTTACTCACGTTTTAGTCATTTATTTTTGAGAATTAAATAAATGTGCATTTTTTTTTTGAATTTAATCGGCTCTTAAATATAGCTTTCTATAAGGAAATATTAGTTTGAAAAATTTAAATGGGTGCTTCTAGGTCAAAAGGCAATTTTTAAACAGTAATAAAAATGAAGAAGGAAAATTTTAAAAATAAAAATTAAAAAAACCTCAGAAATTTATTTTATTTATTTATTTATTTATTTTTTTGGAGCTAGATTGTGAATAAGGTGTTTTCGGAAGGTAGTAGTAGTCAGAAGTCACACAGAATCAAAAAACTCTAGTTTCGTTTAATTAGTAATATTTAGAAAAATGAGAGAATTATCACCTAGTGTGGCATAAAAACGTGATCTCCCATGCATAAAATTCTATGACCAGGTCTTGTGGGTGAAATGCTTTGATTTGCTTTTATTGCTGGTTTGATCTGGTTTCACTGTTACAAATCAAATTTTATTCATATTTGGAATCCCAGGTACAGTTCTGATGGAGTGATTCAAGATTGCAGAGGCAGAGCTGCCAATTTGCACGATTTAAGGGAAAAAAAAACCTCAAAACGCCTCCTTCCCCCAAAAAAATTCAATGGCGCAGTCTGCGCCATGACTCCCCTAAGGGTGCATTCGGAAACAAGGATCGGTCGCCTCGGTGCCACCGCAAGCGTTCGGAAACGCTTGCAGTCGAACCGGTGACGTCACTTAACCGCGTTCGGAAACGCTGCGGTCGTTCTTTGGCGGTTGACTTGGTAGCAACCTGTCGTACCGCAGTCGAATAGCGAGGTCACATACGTCACAAAGTCTGTGTTGGCCAATCCGGTCGTGTTTCATGTTTTGATCGTAACGCACGTGACTTTCCCTATCACGAAAGTTATGCTTTGATTGGAGCGTCGTTTGCTGCTGAACTAGAACTACCGCGGTGTAACGACGAGCGTTCGGAAACACAGCTGTTCTACCAGGCTTCCTAGAGAAATTCCAAATACGTCATAACCACACCGGTCTAACCACGCGGTGTAACCGGTGGATCGTTTCCGAACGCAGCCTATATAGGCACCCGTGGTATCATTGAAGTTTTTTGCAGCATGGTGGGAAAATCCTGCAAACGAACAGTTGTTAGTTAGCAATGTAAATTTTCCATCAACTATGAAATGTTTGAGCCGAAAATGTGACGGGTAATTCTTCTATCCAATTAATTATGATGTTGTTCTACTACTGTTTGGGATCTAGGTGCAAGTGCAACCAGCCTCTCAGTACTACCAACAGGATGAGACAAGATTTCAGCTATGCCTGTTGTATTTGCATCACATGCGGCTTTCATGGAAAGATTTCGGTTGAATGGCCTCAAAACTGTCACTAGAAATGTCTTATTAATTAATTAAATGTCTAAATTACAATTTGTTGAAGGCAGCTTCACAATTAGCAAACGAGAGGAATTTTATTTGTTTAGGTAAATGTCTTAATGGATAAGTCAGTGATGATGCATTAAAGATAAATACTATAAATAATTTTTTTTAAAATTTCTCTACATTTTAGGTCGAGTGCATGGATGGCGCTAGTTTTCTTTGAACATTTTGAGATTTTGTTTTGTTAAATTACATAACCTACACATGATTCTGTCTTTTCAAATATGGCGTTTTGGCTATTTACATGCAAATTGTATTTCCGCAAACGTTTCAAGCACGCAATTAAGCAATCACGACACTCAGAAGAGACTTTCTCCATGAATTGTTACAGCATCGAAATATGTTGCTACTTCCTGAAGGACAATGTTTGGTCTAATGTTCTGGGAGATTTATTTGGCGCTGATTTAATACAGAATGATATTGATTGATTTGATACGTTTCTTGATGTGTTTATATAGCTTGAATTGTACTTTGCATCGTCAATAACTATTGTCCGATCGCGTCAACTTGGCAATCATCTGTAACGTAAGCACAAACAAGTCCATTACCTTAAAATCAGCAGGGAAGGAAGGTCGTTTGCCATATTTATGAGTGCGCCGATAGTTTGGCGGTATGCATGTGTTTTTAACAAGTTTTAGAAAAGATAAAATTCTACTTCTGTCATATTGGATTATAACAAAAACTATTCGTTACAATGAGAAAAAAGAGGGCTAGTTATTTTTAAGAACGGACGCTTCTAAAATAAGACTTGGCAAGCAGCATCATCTGACAGCCAGACTATTCGTGCTGGTAAACGTTGAAAAGATCGAGAGTGCATAGAGGTTCGAATTATACATTATAGAGTTTCGAAGGCTCTAGGAGATTTCATATATATTTGGTATTGAGGATTTACAGAGGATTCACAACTATTTTATAGTTTACTATCCGGTGAAGTCAGTGTTTATTTCAGACCTTTTGCTCCTAGGGAGGGGAGGGGGCGCATATTTAAGCGGGCGGGGCACGGAAAGAGTTTGGAAGGAGTGAAGAGGTATTAAAGGAGTGGGACACGTACATACCCCCACACCCTCTCCAGGATATAAATTCAAAATTACCCATTCTGAATAATTTTCAACTTCAAACAAAGAAACACGAACATAAGCATATAGATTACAACTCACCAAAGATAACTCATCAAAGCTCACCATTCCCTCCTCCTCCATACAATGACTGTTATCCAGGATAGTTATGATTTCCAACTAGACTAAAGCATGAGTGCACACAGAGTACATGTCCTAAGATCCCGAACCGAGCCACACCAACAAGACCGCACCAATCCTTTCTTTGTCTGAGTTTACAACTAAATAGATACCATAGTTCCAAACACCCTATTCCTATCACAACAGCAATAAACAGACAACAGAGGGGGAAATATTCACTCCTTCTTGTTTATTAAGCGTCGCACATTAACTATTTCCCCTTTTTTCATTCAAAAAATAAATAATAATAACAATAATAATAATTTAACTTCTTACGGCAGTGTTAAGCGAATTTTCTCCGGGGGTGGGAGGCAGTTGGCATCCTCCAAAAGGGCAGTGTCCCCCTCCCCCCCCTCCTTCGGAGAGATGCGTGAAACAAACCCTAAGTGAAGTCGCTTGGTACTTTCAATTTCTCGCCAAGTCTTTAAATTTGGTCACTGCTAAAAACTTCGGCAGACTTTAAGACCTTATAACTCGATAATTGTTAGGCGCGAGGGCGAATGACTTCTGCATCAAAGAATGTCTCATTGCGCTCTTTTGATTGCTACCTTTTTCAATGCTTTTCATTATTACACTATTCGCGCGGTTCCCGTCGTGGCTTATTCTTTAGATTAAAGCTGCAACATCTCAAGACTGATTTTTTTTTTTTTTTTTTTTTTTTTCAATTCGTTATTGGTCATGATGATTTTAAAGATTACTAACATAGACACAATTTTAATACTAATAATGTGTGTGATTGTGACCAAGATAAGGAGAATCTATAATACATGTGGTTTCGATGTAGTCTTATAGGATCTCTGAGAGAAACACTTGAGCACGTTCTGAGGAAGCTGTCTTTTTTCTGGTCCCTTGTTCCATCTGCTCCAGTTCAGAGCATTAAGACTATTAATCTTTTAAAAAGTTTTGTTCATTCTACTGTTTGACTTTGACTGTGCTGCCCGCCTTGTCTAGTGGTCAGAGGAGTCTGACTGCGATGAGGTGGTCCCGGGTTCAAATCCCGGCTCGAGCATGGATGTACTTTCTCTCTTCTGTCCTTGTCTTTCCTTTGTGTGAATGTGTTGATATGCAGTGAATGGTTGCCTACCCTATAAACGGGTCCCTATGGCATGTGTGTACTGTAGAAGTAGGACTTCACACCAAATTACGGTACAGTTGGAAAAGTGAAGCAAAGCACCCTCAAATTGCCAGCCTAGCTGGCACAAGGCAACAACTTTGACTGTTTTTTTTTTCGTTTCAAATGTTTTGTTTGTCTATGGTGTTCAATTCATTCCGTGTTTTTTGTTCTCTTGTGTTTTTTACTTTCTGATTCTATGTGATACTCCGTGGTGCATAGGGAGTTATTACTTCATGCGTCTAATAATAATATAAAAAAGAGATGGCTGAGGAACCTCTTTTTGTCCTTTCAGATTCGACACTGGCAGATGCCGCAGTGCTCCAGAAAGGACAAGATTCTGCATCTCCTCTTCTTCCTGTCTGTGCTGCTGATGATCACATGCGCCTCCATCACAGTGCTCTGCTTCAAGCAGGACAAGGGCACCAAAATGGACCCGGACCGCACCGAACTGACCCACTCCGAGATAGTGACCCTCGTGTGCGGGGTGCTCTTCTTCTTCGCCTTCTTCGTCGCCATGTACGTAGAAGTCAAGTCGCACAACACCCTCTACCAGCTCCTAGTCAAGTTCATCCACATCAACCAGCAGTGGTACATCGACGAGTACGAGAAGAAGGAAACCTCCCCGGTGGCGGTTTGACATTAGTGGCTCGAGAGCGGACATTTCGGCTCTCGGAACTTTTTTGACTTTTTTTTGAGAGATTGTATCTCTGCATCCCCAGGCTCATCTGTCATCGTTAAGATTTCATATTTATGCTAGGCTGTACAGATCTGACATCCACCTATAAGTTCAGTATTTTCTCTTACTACTTTTTAAGAAATCTTTATGATAAATAAAAATAAATTGTCATTTCTATATAAATTCGTAATGTCTTCATCAGCTGCAGCATCATGATACAGTACACGCAAGTAAATTGAAACTTCTCTGTAAGCGCCACCCACCGATCTATTTATTGAAAACTGGTCCTTATGCTAGGAGGCCCTTGAATAGAAGGGACACAAAAACTGAGAAGCAATGCTTAAATGTGCAGTCTATCAGGGCCGTATACAGCCCCCCCCCCCCCGAAAAGTTCGATTTGACATTTAAATGCCCGTATATTTAAAAATTTCCAAAACATATTGTTCTAACACTCAAATGTCTTTCATATGTATATTAATTGCATAAAACGCTTTCATAATAGATAACCCGACGGCTTGAACATTAGCACAAATAGCGCAAAGCTACACATGAAAGTTTTTAACTCCCGTCCCCCCGAAACTATTTTCTGGTTACGGCCCTGTAGCCTATGAAAATCTTTTTGTTGTTTTGAAAGCCATAATTTCATAAGTTAAAGCTAGAAAATTTCTAATGCGAAAATTGTGTTTCAATATCGATTAGTTTTAAAAAATGGAATTAGTAAAATATTTTTTCAACTTTCAAATATGTATTCCTCACAGCTGTTACAGGTGTGGTAGGAGTTAACCTGCTTCCTTTCTAAGCCCAATTTTATTTGAACAAGAGTCAAGAGAAATCTCCAAATAAACTCCATAAAGGGTCAATCAAAGTGCGAAGAATACCTCTGCACAAAGACGATTGCTCTTTATTCTGTTACTTTTTTCAGGCTGGTCTTTTTTGCTATGATATAGTCGTTTGGATTGAACTTGCAATCTTTCAGTTCCGGAATCCAATACACTTGTTTCAGGTTTTAAACTAATAAAAACAATTTTTTCAAGTGGAAAATAAAAATGGTTTTTATAACAGGAAACTAATAACATAGAGATAAAATTACCATGTCTATGATGAAAATTTTCGTTCCTAAAAATATTAGCCCTTAATAGTGGTGAACTTTAAGATAAATTTCACTAATTCTTTTCTTCCAAATGCAGGAGTTAAGAACAGTATTACCTTCATCAAATTGAATCATTATTTTACATTAAAAATAATAACAGTTTAGAAATTTACATAGCATTTTAGCATGGTTTCAATTTATAACTCACTAGCATTCCCGTACCCGGCATTGCTCGGGTAATGGAATTAGCAGGGGTTAACAGTGCTTGGTGCACCTAGTTTCGAAAATCCCCTATAATAATTACTTATTACCTATAACTTTTTCTAATTTGGGGAGGATCCCGGGGACCCTGGACTCCTTATATATATATGCCCTTGTCCTTAACCGATCTTTAACTGTTATTAACGATCCTTTTAAAGTATTGATTATCTTTGCAAACACAGGTCATCCACATTTTATTGTTATACCTATGTTTAAGCTAGATCTTTTTTGTATACAACATTTTTAGTTTTTTTCTGGTGCTAAAATTATTAAACTGCTTGATGAACTGGCTTTGAAGCAAGCTACATAACATTGGTCGTGTGAAAAAAAGTCTTCTCTTAAATCGATCCCTGCTACTTTTAATGTCTGTCCTTGTGACTTATTAACGGTTATTGCAAAGCAAACTTTAACAGGAAACTGCACTCTTCTAAATTCAAAAGGATAGTCCGCCTGTGATGATGTTCTTAAAAACTTCGTTTCTAGTTTTGAAAAAATAAAAGCAAAGGACAGAAACATTATGATTTGACTTGAGAAAAGCCTAGAAGAATCACGTGAGAAACAAAAACGATATCAAATTTATAGTTCGCTATCGACCAAAAGTTGAGATGAAGTACTGAATAATGATTTGAATGGAGGAAAGCCTTCGAAAATAAGGGATTTGAATTTCAATGACAGGTTTTTAATTTCGCAGACATTAAGGGGTTTTAATTAATTTCTCCCGAACTAATTGAGATTTCGAAAAATCCTTTCTTAGTGGTTACTTTTGTAATCATGCGGACATGCCTGCCAAATTTCAAGTCTGAAGCTTCAGCGGTTTCGGCTGTGCGTTGATATATATATATATATATATATATATATATATATATATATATATATATATATATATATATATATATATATATATATATATATATATATATATATATATATATATATATGTTATCTCAGGACATTGATTTTTATATATTAAGATAAGCAGCAAAGCCATCTTGCCAAAAATAGTGCACTGAACAAAGGAACCGACTTTGCTCAGCAAGCAAGGAATAAATTGATAAATCCATGTTGTCAAGAGAGCGTTGCGTCTTTTGCATGCTCAGAACTTCGACGAACGATAATGCAGAATCCATCAAAAAATTTTAATTGCCAGTTTTCATTTTGAGGATGGTCTAGCTGTTCTGCAAATCTGTTCCACCTGAAGTCCAGATACAACCTAGCACCGCAGATATTTTAAAAATATTTTCGATACGTATTTAAAAGTTAATTTCTTCCTCAACATTTCCCCCCAATAACAATTTTATCTTCATCCAAAAGTGACGAAATAAGAAGCTCAATTTGTTTCTTTAGCCATCTATTTGTTTTTGGCTACAATATTCTTTTAAACAACTATTAGTCAGGATGATTGGAACACATCAGCAATTGTAGATATCTTACATTTATTAATATCAAGCTCGCATTCCACTTTCTATAACTCTCCACTTACATTATACTCATTTTTCCTTACATTCAAAGTCGCAAAAGCATCTTTTTCAGACATGGCAATGAAACTCGAAAAGGGCTATGCTTGGAGATTTTACCTGGAACTACTTCAAGTGTCGATGAATAAAAATGATAGGGGAAGCTGCTGTACCCACGGACAAAATTTAATTTTCAATTTTTGCTGGTCTCTGGGAATGCATAATCGATCGGAAAAAATTTCTAGCAGAGAATCTACAACTTATCATCTAAGTTGGCAATTTTTATCAGGTTAAAATCTCAAAGCTTTCAACCTCAAATTTTTTTTCTTAAAAACCATCTTTTTTGCCCGTGGGTATAACAACCCGTTCACCCCGCGGACAGGTGCCTTTGTACCCATGGACATATAAAAAAATAATACATAAATAGGTTTGAGGAACTCAATTATACTCAATACATTTTCATGCGAGAAGCTTTTTGCTCACCAAGCAACCACTTCACTTTGAAAAGCTTCCCTCCAAACAGGATAAACAATTTAAAGAATCTATCCTTATTTCTGAGCAGTTGAAGGTGGGAGAAGGTTCTAATGGAAGTAGGTGCTTTTTAAACATGCTCTTTAATAAATATAATTTAAAAAAAAGAAAAAAAGAAAGAAAATGGCTCCTCTGTAGAGAGAAGATTCTTTTGGGAAAAGAGTTTTACAGCAGCTTTTTTAAAAAAGAGTTATTATCAACCATTTCCTAAAATTTCCAAAATTAAAGACCCAAAAACGTAATTTTAGGCATTTTCTTTGGTCTGGTCAAGAGGGTTATGGCCATTTCTGAATTGCTTCTGATCTCTTGGAGGGGCTTTTAGTTCCTTCCTTGGGTGCGCCAATGGAGTAGAACACATTGTTTAGTCCCCATCCTTCGGTAAAAAAAAAATATATATTTTTTAATAAACTTGAAGCGAGTTGATGATGTATTCAGCGTGCATACCAGGGTTGCGGAGTCGGAAGGAAAGTGGCCGACTCCAACTCCTGGATTTTGAAACGTCCGACTCCGACATTATTTATTTAGTTTTTAATTATTATTATTATTATTATTATTATCATTATTTTAATTTCCACCTCGTGGGAAGGGGCAAAATGAAGAGGATTAATTTGATGTTCTTTAATGTTTAACAAATGAATGTTGATCAAATCGTCTACTTTCAATTTTTGAAAGTTTATCTTGAGAGAACAAAAGCTTTTTTGCCAAGTCGAAAAACCTTTCTTGAAAGGGGGCGGTCCGCCCGGGGTGACACCCATCAGGAGGGTATAAATAGGAGACGACGTAGGTAGCTATTACAGAAAGTTCGATTAACAATCAAGCCAGCTGTTTGCCAATGACAATTATTTTCTTATTAGTAGGCTTCTAACCAATACATATACAGGGTGTTCCGTTTTAACTTGCAAAACCGTTTTTTCGCAACCGTTAGTCCTAGATGCATACTTCTAATTGCAAAAATTTTCAAAATCAGATGCAGGGTTAAGATATTAAAAGTTTGAAGTAAAAATAAAAATGAGTCAAAAAATACAAAATGTAACTTTTATACGGGCCCAAGGTCCCCTAACTTATATTTAGGGAAATAATTTCCATTGAAAAAAAAATTCCAACACAACAAGTTTGAATTTAATACGACATATATTCATCGAGCTATGAAACGCAGCGTTTTGTGACTTACACCACTTTTCACTCGCCGTCAATAACATCTTTTGGGGGAAAATATAGTGGTTAACAAATGTTTGAAATTACCTTTGTGCATAGAGTGTGATTTTTCAAATTGTTCTAGATTTTGTGGTGTGTTTTTGCGTATCACGGCATTACATTTGCATCTATTTTTGAATAGCAATGAAAAATATAAATATCTTGTTTTTCATACTTTGAAGACCTGTCATTCTTCTGAAAGAGCAATAAGTTCCAATCTCATCTTCTGTATGGTCCCTTAAACTTTAAACTGGAACATCTCCTTGCGTTTTGGTCGCACAAGTGTCAAGTTTTTTTTTGTGTCATTAATAGTTTTCACTGGAGATAATTTCTCTAAATATTAGTTAGGGGACCTAGGGCCCGTATAAAAAATTAAATTTCGTATTTTTTTATTCATTTTTATTTTTGCTTCTAACTTTCAATACCTGAACTCTGCATCTGATTTTGAACATTTTTGCAGTTGGAAGTATACATCTAGGACTAACGGCTGCGAAAATAAAGGTCTTGAAGGTTAAAACGGAACACTCTGCATAATCGAACCAATGGGTAGTCAGTTTTTTAAATAAATGCAAGGAGAGTCTGAAAATTAAAGAAAAAAAAAAAGAAGTACAGAGTCGGAGTCGGCCTATTTTCTAACGACTTACGCCAAAATCAGTCCGACTCCGACTCTACAGGGATTCAACGTATTGCAACAGGGATACGTATTGCAATATGTACATAGCAATACGTAAATCAGCTAAAAATCTTATGAATTTAATGAGTACGTACTGTCAAAAACATTTTTTTTCAGGCAGTTGAACTGAATTAACTCATTTTAATAATGCTCTTTTAAGTACAGGTGAATTATTAAAAGTACAGGGAAAATTAAGCTAAAACCTGAGAATTAAGTTTTACAAATTCCTTTTAAGCTTGATTAAGAATACTTAATATTTTAGGAGTTTTGCAAAATTGAGTATTTCCTATAAATGTACTAAAATAAAACTTATAACACTAACATTTCCTAGTTAATTGTAAAGTTAAATCAAAAACAGAAAATGATAAGCAACTTGTTCATACAATATTAAATATATTTCCAGCCATAACGAGCAGCAAAGAGCGAAGAAATCAGCTATGCTTGCTAAAAACAAACCAAAGCAAATTCCGCGCTCGGACAGATGACGGCGCTATTCATGGCGCTGCAGTAGCTCTCGCAATCCTTTGACTTGTGTTGAGTTTTCCCCAGAAAACAGAGACGCCACGAGACGAGACCATGACGAGGCAAGGCAAGCAAAGAGCTCATGGGCGCCCATATGCAAAGTTGAAAGGGGGGGCTCAAATATTTTCCCTGTGGCTTAGCTGGATATATTCCACGTGAAAAACCGATTTCAGGGCAGATTAGAGTCATTAAAATTTGACATTTTTAATAATTTATTCATTAATGGCTGGAAAAGAAATGTTTTTACATTTTTGCAAAGAAAAAAGTACTAAAAGCAAGGAAGTTCGAATTTCAAGGGGGGGGGCGAGCCCCCCCTTGCCCCCCTATTTGGGCGTCCCTGAAAGAGCTCCCTCCAAAATTCTCTATTTCGCACTGTAACGGGGTCTCGTGCAAGAGTGCGGATGAGGCGTAAGAGTTATTTGAAAATCGAGTTTCTCTTAATACGCTAAGTACAGTTTTGGGCATTGAACATCTCAATATAAAGTATCTATTTCTATATTCCAAATTCTTCATCTTCCTGGAAATATAAAAGGACTCAGCGTATCCTTTGATTTGAGTTCTTTCAGTTCTGTTTTAAAATTTTCTTTGTAAAGTCTTTTTCATCCCTTCTAAAGTTTAACCTTTATTCTTCCAAAACATTCTAAAAATGCATCCTTAATGCTTAGAATTCAAGTTTTTTTTTTGCCTTATCGCTAACGTGTATTTGAAAAAAATACGTTTTGCTAAACCGCGGTTATGATCCAACGCAGACCCAAAACATCTCTCTCTCACTTCAGGGATATACAAGGGTAAGATGAAAAGGTCTGGGCCTGACAATGAAAGACTGCGATTTTCAGTTTAAAAATGGATTTATTTTGCTACATAATCTCCCTTGACTTCAACAAAGTTTCCCTGGCGACTCCTTTCCGGAAGTCGAGTCTGGGGGCGAAAAAAAATATTAATCTTAAGCCTTTTCTAGAAATAAATTTCTGCAAGTTTGGAAGTAATGGGAGTCTGAAGGTGTGGAAGGGATAGCCGAAAAAATCATACCTCAAACTCGGCAATGTACCCATCGTCAACGCACCCTTGTGAACTGGTGCGTTCTCCTGGTGAAGATGATTCTTTTTTTCTTCTGCAATCCAGCTGGTCAAAAAGATAAAAGTAATATTTGTCTTTAATTACTTTGTCCTCAGGCTGCCTTTCGCACTCCAAAACACGCTGGCGAAAACATTCCGACAGGTGGATCAATTTCTCTGTTTTGGTACTGAACGCCGGCTTCCACCCGCTATTTCAGTTATCGTTTCATTTCTGGCGTGTAATGGTGAACCCATGTCTCATCCATAGTGACAAGTTAATGCACAAAGTTATTCAAATCCCAATTGAAACGGCCCAAACATTGCTGAGAAAATCCTTTGCGCATCTGCTTTTGACCGGCATTCATCAAATGCGGCACACATCATGCGCAGTTTTCGCATCCCCAATTCTTTACGCAAGATGTTTCACATTTAGAGCGGGAATTAAAATGGGGGGGGGGGGGAGGAAGTCTAATAATTGGCTTAGCAAAAGCTGACCCAAAGACCCCAAGTCACGTGACTCAACAACGACGAATGGTTAGTACGTTTCGCGTGAAACAAGCGAAAGAAATCTGGTTTGTTCTAATGCTTTGCTTTAAAATCTCTCACGTGACTTGGGGTTCAGGTTTCATGAATGAAAGTCTTCACTCCCTCCATTTTATCTCTTCTCAATGGTTTCTTTTTTCCGATATGACCACAGCCTCAGCTTTCTCTCACTCACCTTTACTCGCCTGTTCTCCAACACGATATTATGTACTTTTTCGATGATTTTCCGCTGTGGTTGCGGATTTTCGCAGCGATTCACTTCGGGCAGTTGGCCATCTTCGAGGGGCGTGCTACCGCATTTAAAATCAGTTGTCCACTTTTTAACGGTTGCCATGAAACATGGAAGGAGTCGAGTCCCCACAGATGTTGTTCAACTCGGCATGGCTTTCCTACGGGGTTAATCCATTTAAAACGAAGAATTTTATGACAGCGCGATATTCAAGTTTTTCCATTTTAAAGAAAAACACGCAAGGCGTCAACGGAAAAATTCGTGCAAAAAAATACTTGAGAGACCAAGTTGAAACTTCCCATACGAATTAATGACAAGTGACAGTTCTGTGTCAGGCCGAGAACTCTTCTTTTCACCCTCGTAATGTAGTTGTTCCACTGTGTCTGCTTTGGATGAATGAAAGTTTTGAATTGATGATCACGGGGGGTCGAACGCAATTCCGTTCGGATTAATTTATTGCTAAAACGGTGTTTATTAATTTATTATTATTATTATTACTAGAAAGTCGCCGGTCATGGTATGACGGGTGAAAATTTGCTTCTATGTATATTTGAACGTAGCGATTGCCTATTTGGTGATATTTTGTAGTTTAAGTTAAATTTGGTAGTTTAACCCTAACTCTCCAGTAGATTAAACATTAACTCCAGTAGACAGTGGTTATTGTTGACAATTTTAAGTTTTTTTATTCTCCTAAAGTGACAGTCTTACCAGTAAAACAGTTAAGTCACCGGATCGAGTTCAGCCTTGTCACGATAAAGCATATCCCTGCATGTTAAACATTACCAAAACATATTCGCAACTCCAACGAACTATAGGGGGCACTGAAGTCACTGTCTAATGGCGGACTTAAAAACTAAAACAAACGCACATGGTAACGAAGAAAATGCTAAAAGTGTTGTGATTTTTGTTCGTACGTATGATTTTTTCGCTTTATTCTTTTTAAATTAATTTTCAAAGTCTTGTGGATATTCTGGCCCACGTAGAAAGAAATGAGAATTCAAGAAGCATTACTAAACGTCAAATATTAATGCAAACTACGTAGTTCATAGTTCTAAGCAGCTATTTCCACGATGTTGAATTCGATATTTATCAATTCTTGATAAAACTAAATAATAATTGTGGCCTGACAAGAATAACAATTAATGCTAGAAAATTCAATATGACATTACAAATTGTTATCGAAAGAAGATGATACTTTTTTGCCTTGCTTGGCTAGCGCTTATTGTTTTCCATTTGTAGCTGAGTTATTTTTCTCGAATTCCCGAATCGGTTAATTTAAAAATGTTCTGTTTCGATTTTTCTAATTTCTGAGTTACGATTTAATTGTGTCATGTTATGCAAATCATCAACAAAATTCTCACGGATATATGGTGGTAGTTTTCTTTTCAGTTGATTGACCATTATTTCTTTTCACTTATCGAATTCTGTAATCTTACTACCATTTTATTCCACTCATGATAACAATTAAAAATGGTTTAACTAAAAACGCGAAATCTCGCCAAGGCTTCTTTGCTCGCACAATACTAAAACTACAACCCTAAACAAATTTGGCGAAACCTTTCAGCTGAGAATAAAAGGAATAAAGTAAATTCTTTCACGGTTATTCATTTTGTTCTACGATAATATATTCAAGAAAATATTTCGCATACTGTCCATTCCAACTAATTGCTGCTGTAAAATATGGTAAGTTTAATTAATTTAAGATTTAAAAAAAACCCATATTCTTACGAATTCATACAAAACAATAAAATTTTTTACCTTGTATAACGTTATCCAAGTTTGTTAATCCAAAATTTTCGCTTTCACCAATTATTAAGGAAATAATGAAAACTAACATTATTTTGAGAAGCTCGAGAATACTACTAAGGGACGAATTAATTTCTGTAGCTGAAAGCAAACTAAGACACATCGATTGCGTTAATAAATACTCAGAACAAACTGCCTGTGTTTACGTCAACAGACACACGTGGAACGCAACGTGGCAATGTTTTAGTTTCATTTGCAGTTTTGTAAATCACCGCAAGGTAGCGTATTCGAGCGCTGGAGTTCCGAATGATCAAATTATTATGCCGTGGCGCGAGTTTCATTGTTGAAACACGCGGGTTACTTTATCATCGGCTATTATTTATATGAGGATTTTGGATTTAAACGTTATTGAATGAAGAAATTTTCCTAAGCTATGAAAAACGCTTTCGTACCTTCTCTTGACAGCAAAACTTAAGCTCCAGTTAATACAGACTTCATTGATATTTTCAAGGGCTTTGCTCAAGCGTTATTTACCTTTATGAATCAAGTTGAAATGGAGGTGCCTTACAGATGAATTTACAGTTATTCGAAAATCTGAGAGTGAAAAATGGTGCTTGTAGGTATTTCGTACGATAAATCGTTCTGGAGACTGAAGAGAATACCTTCACTGAATATTAGACTGCATCAGTGACAGACATTGAACCCGTCTATTTCTAACGACTTACCTTTCACAGCAGTTTTTTGTACTGTTAGTGGTAGTGAAGAAAGCCAGATGAATTTTTATTTTTACTTATGAGTTAACTTCATATCAGTGTTGTGTATTTCTACTTGTTTAGTAACAAGTACTACAGAATGCTGTTCTAAATACAGATAGATCAGGATTTATTTAGAAATATAATACTTATCACTTATTCCGGGTGTTTCAAAACCAATAACAAAAAAGGCAAACAGACATTGTAGGGGAAAAGGCGAGTCCGATGTTTATTCTATGCTGAAGAATATGCACCTTAAAATCAGTAGATTCAGCAAGGGGAAAAAAGATAACTTCATATATACAAAAGTTCAGTTACATCCTATTTTTCAAAATAGTTTAAGTTCGGATTGAATAATTTCTTTTTAGGCAAAATTCGTGGCTCCATTGCCTTGACGGGATTCTTTCTTGGACTGAAATGTTTCGGTTCTAGCCTCTTCCTTTTAAGCTCTGTATGCGATTCTTCGTCGGGACGATCGAGCAATAATAACAAGGGGTGGTTGTCATCTCGAGTAACCCCATTTCGCAACTTTTCGATTTCTTCCTTCAATCGAGCCGTCTCTTCACGGGACTCTTTCTCCAGTTTCACGTATTTCTGTAAAAGAACTTCGCATAAACACATCGCCTTCTTTACATTTCGAATACGTTTAAACGGGATCTGAATCCTAGGCTGCTAGAGGAGTGCAATATTATTTATAGAATAAATAAGTCTCCATACAGTTAGTTTAATCAGGGGTGCCAACCTAGAGAGGGGGCGGGGGGGGGGGGGGGGGTCATGGTGCAGGACTGCGCCATTGAAATTTTTAACAAGGGGGGAGAGTTTCAGGGGTATTTTTTCACTTTTTGAGGGGGCTCTTGATTTGAGGGGGGGATCCTCGCGCTATTATGGAGGGGGGTGTGCGCACTTGCTCTAAAGGGGTGGGTGGGTGGGTGGGGTGCCCCTAGTTTAATTCTCCCTTAGCAATTTTTGTTGAGTCTGCAAAAATGTTCGGTCATACTTTACACGAAATAGTTTGAAAGTCAAAAGATTTATAACGTTTATAATCTAAATAATGTTTCCAAAACATAAGGGGTACAAGAAACTAATATCGTGTTCTCGAAACAATGCCATACCAATTTTTATTTTTATTTTTTATTTTTAATAAATAATAATTTTCTTCCGTTATCAGCATTCTTTATCATCTAGCGTTCATTTTTTTTTAAATTTAAAATTCTGGGTCGATAAAAATCAACTGGTTTTCCAGAAAAATATCTGGAGATGGCATTTTGGATATTGGTCAAATTTTCAAGTTATGTCCGTCAGAAAACATGTGGTGGCGATCAATGCACAGGGAAATTAGATGGTGCAATGTCAGGCAAGAAAATTCCAGAGAACTGTTAACAGAAAAGCTGTGATTCTGAAACCTGATACAACGAGACCTCAAAGACAAACTCTAGAAAAAAATAATTTTAGTGGGAAATTAATCAGGGGCGTAGCTAAGGGGGGGGGATTTGGGGACAACCCCCCCCCGAAACGTTAGTCTCAAAAAAAAGGGAAAAAGAAGAGGAAAGAGAAAAAAAAGAAAAAAAATCACTACGACTTTTTTCTGTGTAACAAAGGTCAAAAACTCACTTCGCTCCCCCCCCTCCCCCAATGCCATTCTAAATCTGCTCCATGAGTGACTCTCCAGTATAAAGACGTCTCCCTCTGCTGCGACAATTTTTTGATAATTGAGTGAAATTTGACACTTTGCTTTAGAAATGAGATTGTTTGTTAAATCCACGTATAGGCAGCCTTTCTTTGTGATGGATTCTGCAAATTGTTAAATATGTTTAATTTTATGAGTCATAGTCAAAACTACCTTTGCTAACCAGAGTATCCATTGCAATCACATTGATTCTTCAGCCAGTATTTACTGCGTATTCTTTTGGAAACGTACAGTCTGTTTAAAGTAGTACATTCTAAGTGAAAGTTGTTGCATAATGAAACGAACAAGACCGATAACAAGCTTTTTTCAACTCAAAGAAAAAAATTAAAATGACGAAAAGGATTGGAGAAAGTTAACGTCGTCTGAAGAAAACGAAGTACAGTCTGCAAAGCAGCGTTAGTCCCATCGGACCCTTCTGAAGGTAATTTTATTTTAATTCAAAAGAAAAACTGCATAGCATTACATGAATAAAATGTTTAAAAACGAGATGAATCTAGATTATTTCTATTAGCTTGGTTCGGATTAAAAAGTAGAAAATAAAAAAGACTTCTGTTTATAATACACGAAAATTGCTGTTGCTCTCTCAAATAGATATTTACGTAAATTCTAAAGCAGCTAATAAAATTAAAAATAAATATCTTTATAGATATATCTTTATAAATATAATATCTTTATAGTCTGACCACCGATGAGATTGAAAGTCAAACATCCAGTTTACAGGCGGGAAATGAAAGTATCTATTAGCTTTCAGGGATGCTAGCTTTTGTAGATGTGTGTTAGTCTCTAATTTAAGCAGTCACAATGAACGGAACACGCTCATCAGATATTTGACTTCCCCCCGATTCGGATGGACTGGTTTTGACAAGACGTTGCTAGAAAATTTCACTTTAAATTAAATGGAGGAAAAAGAAAAAAAAGTTGAATTTTCCATAACATTAAAAAAAAATTCTTTGCTTTTGTTTTGTTTGACACAAGTATCGGAATTGAAGCACCCCATTCCAAAGTATGTAAGATTCACCTTCCTCTTATTTTTTTTAATACTAAAAAAATTTACACACACACACACACATATACATATACAGCAAAACCTGTAAAGTTGACTACCTTTGTAAGTTGACCACCTGTCTAAGTTGACCGCTTTTGTCAGGAACGGAATTAGTCCTATCTTATATAATGAAGGAAAACCTCTGTAACTTGACCACCTCCCTATCTTGACCACCTGTCTATCTTGACCACTAATATACACCAGCTTTGGTTTGGAGTAGTGTAAAAAACCCTTTGTAAGTTGACCACTATGCAAAAGCATTAGATTGTACTAAACGTTTCATCATTTATGCCTCAAATAAGTAACCAAACCCATTTTAGAAAAACATATGAACATTTATGCTTCCATCGAAAAACATTGGGCTAATGTTAAGTCGCAGAAAATGAGCCGAACTTCAATAAAGAGTTATTTTGTTGAAAAGTAGATTACCATAGTTACAAATGTACAAGAAAAAATCAAATGAAGAATTTGAGTCACTTTTGACTTGTTATGAATTTTTAGGAATTGTTAATATCGAGTAAGTACTTTTTCATAAGCAATGAGGCAATTTTTTTTTTTTTTTTGATCGATTCACAAAAATTTAATCTCTAAAACTATTTAAACAACATTTTTTCTTATTGTTTTAAAGTAATGTTAAACAAAGAAAGTAAGTTTAAAGTATTCCAATTAGTTGAAAAAATTGCATAGGACAAGAAATGACAAAAAAAAAAAAAGCTTTCATTACTACCCTCTATAAGTTGACCACCTAAGTACTGCACCGCAAGTGGTCAACTTACACAGGTTTCACTGTATATATATATATATATATATATATATATATATATATAAGAAGAACCCCCCCCCCCCCCCCCGAAAGTCGGGTCTAGCTACGCCTCTGAAATTAATGAATGAAAATTTTGTTGTCTGTGTACTTTAGAAATGTAGGAAAAAAACACATCCATCACATATTCAACTGACACTGCATAACCTGATTTTCTTTTATTCTAGTGTTGTCAGAAATAGAGGAAAATTTCACTGATATGAAAATGCCATCTCAAGATATTTTACTCCAAAACCAATTGATTTTTTCAATAAGTTATTGTTCACTACATTGCAAGGACGCCCATATAGGGGAGCAAGGGGGAGCTCAAGCCCCCCTTAGAAATTAGAACTTCCTTGCTTTCAGTGCTTTTTTCTTTGCAAAAATGTAAAAACATTTCTTCTCCAGCCATCAATGAATAATTTATTAAAAATGTCAAACTTTAATAACTCTAATCTGCATTGATATCGGTTGCTATGCTGAAAATATCCTGCTAAAACGTGGGGAAAATATCTGAGCCCCTCCTTAAAATTTGGCATATGGGCGCCCGTGCTACATTGGCAAGTGGTAGTTGACAATTACTGAAAAGCAAAAACATTATCACATCGGGTTCTCCAAAAATGTACAAAAGTGTCATCATTGCCCAAGTTCGATTTGAATTCCTCACTAAAGACGATCTGGCAGGGGTGCCCACCTAGAGGGGTCATGGCGCAGAAAGCGGCATTGAAAATTTTAGGAAGGGGGTGTTTTGAGGGGTATTTTTCACTTTTTTGGGGGCTCTGTTTTTGGGGGGGTCTTTGCGATATTTAAGGGGTGCGCTCTTGCTCTTAGGGGGGCACCTCTGGATCTGGATCCATTCAGTTGCAAGCAAATTACTTCGATTTTGATAGTACTTCAAGTTGATACGACAGTGTGAATGCCCTAATAAAGCCTTGGCTTTTCTACAGCTCACCGCACCCCCAACTGGAGTGACGTTCTGGGGTGCTATCGTATATGAAACATGGTCCCCCCTTACATTGATTCACAGCACTGTAACAGCCCTTGTGTAATGCTTCATGTGTTGGCACTCATGCGGGGGGGGGGGGGGGGGCTCCCAAGAGTCATTTCTTAACAGGACAATGCTTGGTCACACACAGAAAGGGTGTCAGGTGGCTTCCTCTTCCACATTATCACCTTCTCTGGCTGGCACGATGCCGTGATTTGTCACAAACCGAGCATATCTGGAGCTTGATATGGTAAATTGGACATCCTAAGTGTTTGATCTAATTAGAGGGAAGTTTACAGTAACTGTGGTACGAGATGAAGTAAGACATCGTACGAGACTGCTATGCCTCAATTCTCTCGTCTCGTATATGCACGCTAGACACGTGACTCAACAGAATACTTAAACCTCCATATTATTTGGGATTTCCAAATAATTCAATTTTTTAATATTTTCCAGGAATAAAATATCATTTTGTTTTCATTTTGTAATATCTTTCTAATATCAATGCTGTCATCATGTGTGTAAAATTTCGTTTCATTCTGACTGCTCCTTTTTGTGTTGCATTTTGTGTGGCCAACAGTGTATTTAATAAACGAAAATTTTGTCATCAGTGTTCTTTAGAATAGTATGAAAAAAATTAATATTTGTTAATATCTACGCTTCTTATTTTTCTTTTTTGAAATATGAGGCAGTGAGAAGCAAAGGGATTCAATTGGACATTTTCAAGTTTTGAGTAAAACGCGTATAAAGAGTACGTCCTAGGTAGGCTTTCATTGATTTTTTTTTCTAAATCATACTGTACAGCAGCACCTACCAGGGCTACTAGTACTATCTCTTGCCCCAAGACAGAGAAGGGGTTCACCTACCATTTGTACTGGTCATTTCCAAATTTTTAATTTTGCCACTTGCACCCCTTTGCTTCTCACTACCTCTTATGTTTCCTTTATTTGACAGCATAATTGTTCGCCGAAAAGAGCGTGTTGCTTCCGGGGGGGGGGGAGGTCGGGAGAAAGAAAGAGTGCTAACTAGAAAATTAACTTTTGATTTCGCCCTCGATCTGTGTTAACACATTTGGTTAACTACAGTTCTAAAAATACCAGCATTAGTCTTTTAAGTGACGTAAATGAAAGCGATTTTCATCGCGAATTTTCCTCTCTATGAGTTTTTTGCCGAGGCGTCACGGAACCAGTATCGAGGCTTTTTTTTTTTTTTTTTGTAGGAATTGCTGCTTTAGATCGGTTATTGAGTATTCCAGACTCATAAATCCATAACAAGGACGAAACTGCATTCTTTGGATACCATCACCAGGCTGCAGGTATGTTGCATGTACCAATTATTTAAGTTATTGATAGTAAAAACAAAATGCCAGAATATATGGTATTTTTTTTTAAATGGCAAGTCGCAACTTTCATGAACAACACGCATAGACAAGACAAACGACAGCTAGATGACTATTGTGGTGCATCGAACTAATCAAATTGCCACTATCGTAATCGTAGTGATGTCAGCGGGAAAACACTCTCTCGCGAGATCAGAGACTAGTTTGGAAAGGACTCCAGAAATGGCGATTTCGGCGACACACTCTGCTTTGTTAGCAGTGTTATGTACAGTTAAAGGTTGTGTACTTAGAATACTGCCATGGGCAGGTAAAGGGCAGTAACTGCAATTTTTGTCATGCATTATATTGTCTTATTTGGTTTCTACTATCTTATACATATAAAATCTGAGTATCTATCTATCTATCTATCTATCTATCTATGTCCAAGCTTCTTCTCCCGAACGACAGTGAACTGACCATCGAACCAGGTATCGTTGGATTCGTCATCTTCCCGTCTTCATGTTTGGCTATTTAACATAATCCTCCGATAATAATTAGCGGAGATATCAATTAAAAACTATTAATTATGACTCTTAGATTTCAAAATCAAATCCCTATTTTTCGAAGGCTTTCCTCCATTCAAATTATTATTCAGTGCTTCATCTCAACTTTCCATAACAATGCTTTTATTAAAATGTATAGCGTAAAGAAAATCATTGAGATGAAAGATCTGTTGCCATTTTTTTTCTCGAATATGAACAGGTAAAATTCTTGTTTTTGTTTTGAGGCTTTTCCTGTAATCACAGGAGATTTAAAATGTTTACTTTTTGGGGTTTTTTCCGCAATCTGCCGCAAAATTTCAGTGACTTTTTTTTTTTTTTGGTTCAAGCGTGATTGTTAAATACGCGTCACATGACATAACTTTCATTTTCGAGGAGGACCGTGCACGTCGTAAAGTAAATGAGTGATTTACAAGTTATTTGAGTTCTTTGAGGGTTTGTACCTGGAAAACGGATTGATGTAATTCTTGTACGACCATGTGGATAGAATCCATCCAAATATTTATCTGAGTGGTATGTTGCATTAATAAACACCCGGGCAACGCCGGGTAGTAGACTATTTTATGTAAAAAGCGGATTGTTATTGTGCGTAAATATTTCCGATATAGTCTATCAGATGTAATTCAGTTTAACGTGAGTAAAGATTATAGTTGATAATGCATATATTTTCCCCTTTTGTGCTGACTGAAAATGTACTCATAACTTGTATCATTGATAACGATTATTAACGTTGATGAGGTGTTTTGGCAAAAATATGTTTTACTGGTGTTTTGCAAACCTTGCTTTACGCGCATTTATTTATTCCTTAACGCGTTAGAAACTAGTGTCAGTGTACTACAAAAGCATCAACTGGACTGCTCTTACATTTTTTAGGTAGCCCGTGCAACGCCGGGCACGCAGCTAGTATATATATATATCTTATACATATAAAATCTGAGTATCTATCTATCTATCTATCTATCTATGTCCAAGCTTCTTCTCCCGAACGACAGTGAACTGACCATCGAACCAGGTATCGATGGATTCGTCATCTTCCCGTCTTCATGTTTGGCTATTTAACATAATCCTCCGATAATAATTAGCGGAGATATCAATTAAAAACTATTAATTATGACTCTTAGATTTCAAAATCAAATCCCTATTTTTCGAAGGCTTTCCTCCATTCAAATTATTATTCAGTGCTTCATCTCAACTTTCCATAACAATGCTTTTATTAAAATGTATAGCGTAAAGAAAATCATTGAGATGAAAGATCTGTTGCCATTTTTTTTCTCGAATATGAACAGGTAAAATTCTTGTTTTTGTTTTGAGGCTTTTCCTGTAATCACAGGAGATTTAAAATGTTTACTTTTTGGGGTTTTTTCCGCAATCTGCCGCAAAATTTCAGTGACTTTTTTTTTTTTTTGGTTCAAGCCTGATTGTTAAATACGCGTCACATGACATAACTTTCATTTTCGAGGAGGACCGTGCACGTCGTAAAGTAAATGAGTGATTTACAAGTTATTTGAGTTCTTTGAGGGTTTGTACCTGGAAAACGGATTGATGTAATTCTTGTACGACCATGTGGATAGAATCCATCCAAATATTTATCTGAGTGGTATGTTGCATTAATAAACACCCGGGCAACGCCGGGTAGTAGACTATTTTATGTAAAAAGCGGATTGTTATTGTGCGTAAATATTTCCGATATAGTCTATCAGATGTAATTCAGTTTAACGTGAGTAAAGATTATAGTTGATAATGCATATATTTTCCCCTTTTGTGCTGACTGAAAATGTACTCATAACTTGTATCATTGATAACGATTATTAACGTTGATGAGGTGTTTTGGCAAAAATATGTTTTACTGGTGTTTTGCAAACCTTGCTTTACGCGCATTTATTTATTCCTTAACGCGTTAGAAACTAGTGTCAGTGTACTACAAAAGCATCAACTGGACTGCTCTTACATTTTTTAGGTAGCCCGTGCAACGCCGGGCACGCAGCTAGTATATATATATATCTTATACATATAAAATCTGAGTATCTATCTATCTATCTATGTCCAAGCTTCTTCTCCCGAACGACAGTGAACTGACCATCGAACCAGGTATCGATGGATTCGTAATCCTCCCGTCTTCATGTTTGGCTATTTAACATAATTCTCCGATAATAATTAGCGAAGATATCAATTAAAAACTTTTAATTATGTCTCTTAGATTTCAAAATTAAATCACTATTTTTCGAAGGCTTTCCTCCATTTAAATTATTATTCAGTGCTTCATCTCAACTTTCCGGATGAACGCTTTTATTAAAATTTACAGCGTGAAGAAAATCATTGAGATGAAAGATCTGTTGCCATTTCTTTTTGTCGAATATGAACAGGTAAAATTCTTGTTTTTGTTTTGAGGCTTTTCCTGTAATCAGGGGATTTAAATTGTTTACTTTTTTTGGGGGGGTTTTCCGCAATCTGCCGCAAAACTACACTGACTTTTTTTTTTTTTTTTTGGTTCAAGCCTGAGTGTTGAACTCGCGTCACTTGACATAACTTTTATTTTTTAGGTAGCCCGTGCAACGCCGGGCACGCAGCTAGTATATATATAAAAACACGAAAAAACTGTATAATTCTAACTTTTCACTATTGTTAGTATTGAATAGAAAACGCTTTCTTCAAATGTCTCGAAAACTCATTTCTGCAGATACTGCCGTTTGCCTCCACACGGCAGAACAGTAGTCTTTTGTTTTATAATGTCTGAATGATCGTCCTCCACTCAACACGAGAAGCGAGCTAAGGAACCATACAGAAACCTAAACAAGTAGTAAATGTTTCAAGAATCACGTTTCACGAGTATTAATTCGAGTAGAAAGAACTTCGTATGAAATGTTTGCTGTCAGCAATCAGCAATAACATACCTGTCTGAATACATCATCATTTTTCAAGCCAAGAGATGCGGACGCTTTTTTAGTCTTTGACAGTTGGGTTTTCAATTTCTCAATCTTTTCTTCATTCTGCACGTAAAAAAATAAAGACAAAACAACTGTAACAGAATAATCTACTGGATACATAAAAAACTGAAAAGTATAAAACATAAAATGTCCCAAAAGTATTCAATCCCCCCCCCCCCAAAAAAAAAAAAACTTTCAAATAAACTTCAGTCACAAATCCAGATTCAATTTTTCCAACTCGGATAATGAGGTATATTATATGTAGTGTTGTTACGCAAAAAACAAATTGATCCTCATACAGTAATAATGTTCATTAAAGTAGAGAAGACAATCCCTGACCTTGTCCTCCCCCACATAGTCCCGCTAAACCATTTACCCTTGTATGGTCATAAAATCCTGAAGATTAATCGTACTTTCTAGTCCCAGAGTCCCCCTTCTTGTGAGGACTCTCTTCCTAGATGGAATCCTAAAATGACAAACTAGATGAAATACTAGCAATTAACTGACGAACTACTAATTATGAATAAACTTGATACAGTGAAACCTCTATGAACGACCACCTCTATACAGCGACCACCTCTATTAACGACCAATTTTCCATGGCACCGATTTTCCCCCATATATACCTAATGTTAAAATACCTCTGGGAAAGACCATCGAAACCTCTCACAACGACCGGCATATAGACAACTTCAGCTGTAACAAATGCTAGGAATTTTTCGTTAGAAACCAAAAAGGAGAGAGAGACAACAAATGAAAAGCAATAAAGCATTTAGTTTACACACATATCAGTCTTCTCTTGTTAACAAAAGTGGAAATAAACCAGAATAAGGGATTAAAATCGATTCTCCTGTGGTTTCAAACACGTTCCTTTCTTATCTTCTCCTGTTCTAAACCTCAAAAATGTCATAAAAAAGGGGGCGTAGTTTTTCGGATCCTTGGGAAGTTAAAAGGTTGCACAGGTATATCACCAGTCAAGTCAGGCGTGCGTCCCCTATCATTGCGGAAGGGTGAGGTCATTAGAGTGAACAAAATCTACAGCTCATTCGCATAGCTAAAGGATTGGTTTCAGTTTTGCATTGGATCTGCATTTAATCAACATTTGATCAACACCGCAGTAAAAATGTCGGAAAAGCGAGTTTATCTCACGCTCGAGAAACATATTGATGTTATACATTTAATGAAAGTGATGAAAACGCGGGGTTAACGGATGCTGTACGACTAAGACTGTCAGCTCAACAAACTCTAACAGAGATAGATAATCTTATATTGCACTCGGATTGCACTAATGATGAGGACATTAATAATTTATTTTTACAGCTAAAAGCTAAGTTAGAATCTAAAGTTGTTTCAGAGAAAACTAAAAGCCTGAAGCAGGCAAATCTCTTTACATATTTTAACGCTACTAAATAGTGTTTAAATGTAAAAATCATGTAAAAAGTATATTTTACATTAAAAATTTCCAAAAAAAAGAGAAGTTTCTTTGTTTAAACATTCTTATTCTATTGTTTTTGATTACCCTGCAGGAAGAAAATGAATAATTTCCATAGGTGCTATATTACCTTCGCATGTTAAAAAATGACCTAATGACCTCTAAGAGCGACCAACCTCCATTAACGACCACTTTTTTCAGGAACGGAGAGTGGTCGCTCCCGAGAGGTTTCACTGTACTTTAAATCTGACAAATGTGGTCATTTTTTAACCGAGGATATTAGTGTTTGTGTCCAAACTTCAATCCCAAGAGATAAAATGCGAAAATGTAAACCTTTGTGGACCGAGAAATTAACGGAACTAAAGAGGACCGTTTGTAAGCTGGCGTTCGGGCTCACTGATTTCTTCCTTCTCTAAATAATGAACAAATTTCAATAATAAACGAACCTTTGACTAGTAATGGCCTGCCTTTAGCAATATTAAAGACAAATCTTTGGGTTTTGTTAAGTTTTATGCCTCCGTGTGTCGACTCACTTTTGACAATATGTGTGTCAAGTCACTTTTTAACTGTGATTTTACCCTCCACGAACTCGATCGAGCTATGCACAAGAGAAATTTTGTCCGTTTTCCCTGCTGAGTGGAGAACCCCCAATGTCCCAAACTAATTGCTTTTGCAAATTAATGGAAAAAATGGTTATGAACAGAATTAACTCTTATTTGGAAGACAGAAACTTTTTCTCAGATTTTCAGGCAGGATTCTGAAGAAAACGTAACACTATTGAACGACTCGCTTTCCTCTCTCAATGCATTGAGGATGGTTCCCATCGAAGACAATCAACAATGCTCTATATGTCGATTTCAAAAACGCTTCTGATAAAATTTGGCACAGTAAACCTGTCGAGAAACTTATGAAGGCTGGTATTAAAGGAAACTTGCTTAACTGGCTTAGATAATTCATATCCTAAAGAATAGCTAGTTAAAAATCAATCCTCTTTCCAGGTATTTGTATTTCAAAAATGGTCTGTTCCAGGGTACCATTTCCAGCTGTACTATGTTTAACATCGCAATTAATGATGTGATAGTCGAACTGTTAAAACTACAAAACATCGAATGTCTAGCTTTTGCTGACGACATAGTTATTTACACCACTGGAAATTATATTTCAGTCATTTATCCTTCTATAAATGATGCTTTAAAAATCATCAAGGATATCGGTGCCAAGAAAATCTTATGATTGTTAATCCTTAAGAAAGTTTTTCAACTTTTTGCTTTGTCAACCAGGGGAGTGAACAGAAATTTTGGGACCCGTCACAAATGACTTTTACTGCCCCCCCCCCTCCATATCGTTTTCCCATACGTCTCTGTATATGTTTCACCCTCCTTTTAAAAATCTCGGACCCCCCCCCCTTCAGGCTCGGGCCCGGGTCAACATGAGTCCCCCCCTCCCCCGTGCATATCCCTATTGTCGACTAAACAGTTCCAGGTTAGTGTCAATTACATTAAACCTTAAATCAAGTGAGTAGGGGAAGATGCTGTACCCCACGGACGGTTGTACCTACGGACGTTGGTCGGGAAATTCCGGGTATCGTCGAGAGAGATCCTAATTGGGGTTCAACGTGTGTGTCACAGCCCTCTCCAGTACCCCAGGAAGTTTTAATGCCATCAACCGAACATTTAAGATTATATCACATGTTTTTGGTTTTAGTAGGGTTTAAGATAAAAAAAAACATGAGCAATTTCTTTTTTTTTCGTCCGTCGTGGATTGTATTATTCATTTTTGTTGTAGGTATCACGATTTCCTATATTTTGAAGGTTTCGTTTCTGATTTTTAATGTTGTAAAACTGTGGTCCTGTCGATGTGACTGCCTTGCAAAACCAAAATAGCATACCTTTGTACCCAAGGACACATAACCATGTGTACCCACGGACAGCAATTTTTAGTCTCCTTGGGTCACACATGAGTCTTCTTACAATGTGAAGTACTTCAAAATAGTGCCTTGTCATCAACGTCCGAAATTTGCTTTCAACAATGATGATGAATTTGAAGTAGGGCTTGAAGTTATAGTGTTGAAGTAACCCCCCTTGTAGGATCTACAGGCCGTCAATCCCACCTGTTTTCATTTGAAGTCAACTTTTCCCGATTTTTGTTTGTTTAATCTAAACTGAGTTTTTTGTGGTGGGTTAATTTTGGTTAAAGATTTCAATTTGCATATAAATTGAAGTTGTTATGTAGATACATAGAGAGCCATACTATCATGAATCTAGTTATTTTTTTGTTTAAAAACATATTAATTATTCATAACATCATTAACTCTCTTAAGACTAATAACTTTTTTTCCACTGATGTTAAAGAGTAAGGAAAATTAAAAAAAAGGAAAAAACCTACGATTAATTTTCAAAGTTTAATTTCTGTTGGAGATTTTATTTAATGTTATTTTCAATGGATGTTTGAAGTATTTAAATATAAAATGGCTTATGAAAATGTATTGAGTATAATTGAGTTCCTCAGACCTATTTATATATTGTTTTTTACATGTCCATGAGTACAATGGCACCTGTCCACGGGGTGAACGGGTTGTTGTACTCACGGACAAAAAAGATGTTTAAAAAAAATTGAGGTTGAGAGCTTTGAGATTTTCACCAGACAAAAATTGCCAAATTAGATGGATAAGTTGTAGATTCTGCCAGAAATTTTTTCCGATCGATTATCCATTCCCAGAGACTAGCAAAAATTCAAAAGTAAATTTTGTCCGTGGGTATAGCAACTTCCCCTACTTTTCGTTAACTAGGTGTTTTTCTGGAGAGAAAACTTTTATGGAAAAGACACAATGTTCAGGATTGTTAATCCTGAAGAAACAGTTTGCCAACTTTTTACTTGGTAAACCAAACAGTTCCACACTAGTGTCAATTACAACAAACGAACCGTAAATCAAGGGGGCACTTTTCGTTACCTTTGTGTTTTTCTGGACAGTAAATTTTTTAGGAAAAGACACAATGAAGAATTAGCTAAAAAAAAGTAGCAATAGACTCAAATTGTTAATACCCATTCGGGCATTACCTGGGGTTCTTCGACCGATACCCTCTTGACCTACAGGCAAGACTTATGCTAAAAATGTTTTGGAGTACGGAGGGGAACTTATTACCTCTACTTCTAATACTTGCCACAGTCTTGTAGATTTGACACAGAGTAAGGCACTCAGACTTATTACTAGGGCAGCTGGATCTAATTCAATTGCTGCCATAAAAATTCAAATGGGCCTTGAGCCCTTCAAAATCAGAAGAGGAAAACAGTCGATTATAGTCAATGGAAAGTGCAAGAGATTGAACCTGCAACATTGGCAAGACTAATACTACTGCCATTTCAACCAGATTGTAAACTCATAAATCGTTAATGTATTGACCAACTCAATAACTTTGTGTCCACTCACACACACAACCTGATCCTTTTTCTTCTGGTCTATCTCCTTTCATTTGCAGAGAATTTTCATATTGCTTGTCTATTGATCTTAATGACAAAAAATGTGCCCAAAGCCTTTAGAACCTTCTCCTTCGAGGTTGAAAATGAAGCGTACCCGAGGGATGAATGGCACATACGTATTCATGTCAACACTGATGGTTCCGCAAGTGATGGAAATACTGGTGCTGGTGCCAAAGGCCTTCTGTGGGGGATTATTCAAGAAATCTTATACGGCTGGATTTCATGCTTCTAAGTTTGATGCAGAAATCTAAGTCTCGCCTTCTCTCAGCGATTGCTTTCTTCTTGTAGGAGGTAAAGACTTACTTTTCCCACTCTATCACCACTGAATGGAGTTCAGTTCTTCAATGGATCCCCAGTCATTGCAAAAAACCTGCAAATGAGAAGGCAAATATCCTTCCCAAAAATGGTTCTAAATTGCAGCAGTCGGTTTTCGTATCCTTCTTTCGCTAACTTTGAGCTCAGGTTAAAAAAACACTGAGAGGGAACTTGCAGCAGAAAGTTACACAGGTTTCAAATGGAAAAATATGGAGGAACCTGATCCATTTCCTTATCCCAAAGGATTTACCTCGTGCAATTTTTAAACTGACAAAAGATCATGACAACATATCGACACCTACACCATATCAGAGTAGCAAATAATAATGGCTCTTCTTTGGGTTCCTCAGCCTCCTTGGGCCACTGGAGACAATTTATGCGATTGGTTCCAAAGTTCTTTCCAAAAATAAAGTTATTAAACTCACAGTTCAGAACTCTCTGGAAGAAGAGCTTTTAGGAGTGACAAAGGAGGCCAAAACCAACGAAGATACCGACGTCGGTGACGCACAACCAGAAACGTTCACATTGGAAATTTTGAGCCATTCCTAGACAATATAGAAATGCTCTTTCTGATTTGTTACTGAAGGAAGATTCTATCATGGAAATGACGCAAGTGATCATGGATGCGTTAATTCTCTGCAAAGAATTACAGAGAAAAATTCTTAATGACTGCCAAAAGACTGTCATTGCCAGCTCCTCTTTATAACAGGCCACGAAATTAATTTACGCTTTCTTTATGTATGTTGTGCATAAAAGTCGATATAAGTACACATTAAATTTATTATACAATTAGTCATCACTAGAATGAAGTACTTTCTTATCTACGGAACCAAACTCCTATTTTAACACTAGTATTAGGTTTCAATTTACGCGGTTTCGATTTACACGGCATTTCTGTCGAAAGTAATCCCGCGTAAAACGAGGGTCTAATGTATTTATCTACTGCATTGCTGATACAGACAAATAGAGGCTAGAAGCTCCTTGGGGATAGCTGCTCCTTTTTTCGGGACAAATTGTTCCTCGGAACAATCAGCCCCAGAAAAAAGGAACAACTAGCCTTAAAAGCACATAGGTCTTCAAAAAAGCAAATTATAGAGTAGAAAACGAAACGAAAGTTTCAGGTTAGTATATTAGGATTGTCTATCTTTGCGAAAAAATACCGATAAAAGCTAATTATTAAAATCTGTGAAATAGAATAAAAAATATCAAAAAGAAAACATTATAAATTTTGTGGATCAGTGGCGCACATGTTCAGCTTTCGATATAACGAACGCCACTGTTGTGGATCAGTGGCGCACATGTTCAGCTTTCGATATAACGAACGCCACTGGTCTGACTAAGATGGCTGTCGTTGGCGTCGGTGCGCTGTAACATTCTATTTCAGAACGTATTGACAAAAAATATTTTTTTCTTCATAGAGCTTTTTCAAAGGGAACAACTTACATCCCCCCTTCCAAAACTTTTACCTCCTATTCAAACATTAATCAAACTGTTTACAGCGGAAGTTTCAGTATGACATAGAACTTATTTCATAGATTTTTGATAGTATTAAAAGAAGTAAATAATTTCCCAAGAACCCATATGCGCCCTATAATGAAATTAGGTACATTGGTCGGCAATTCAATGTCTCTACCAATATAGGTACACACCATACCATTTTTTTTCTTCAGAAAAATCAAAATGGTGTTGCAGAATTTTATGCTTGAACCTTAAAGTCTTCGCAAAAATTTCAAATTTCGAGTATTATAGTTATAATCATATTTTTTTTTACAGTTGTGAGTCATTGGATGTTGCACTGAAGATTGAAACCAACCAAGCTTTCTATGTCACAAATGTGTTTATCTACACAAGCTAAAATTTGTAGAAGAGTTATCAATTTTTTGTTTCTGCAGAAATTTAAACTTAAAAACTACAAGCTACAAAATATCTCAAAGGTTAATCTTTCATATTGAAACTGACAGTACAACCTTTGAAAAAACACCAGTAGTTCTGAGACGCCGAAGTTCAAGGCATTGATTGATTTGAAACGATACGAAAGCAAAAATGAGGGAAGTAGAACTCCCGAAAAACATAACCCACGAGTTTGTATACGAGTCAGAAATGATTGTTAATGCAATTACTTCGAGTTTAATTTTCAAAATTTCTTCCTCCTTTTCTGCATTCAATTTTCTAATTTTTTCTTCCAAATTGAAAACCTCTTTTTCCTTTTCTGCAAATTTTCTTGCACATTCTTTAAGCTTTTCCGATTCTAATGTAGAAAAAAAAAGAAAGAAAAAAAGAAATCATAGAAAAATAAATTAAAAAATGCAAAAACATAACAAGTTCCGCCCAGAACTGAACGAGGCAACTCTTCGTATACCAACATCGACTTTCTAGCATCTCATCTATAGTCTCTTAATTAGCTAAGACTGCAAATTTATTTTCAGTTGATTGAAAAAAAAAAATGCTTCTCTCATCTGATGCAATAGATACGTAAAAAATAAATAAACGAACAAATAAAGTAGTAGCACCCTTCAAACAATGCAACTAATAAGTTTTTCCTTAAAATTTCTTCAGAAGAAAAAATAAAAAGGAAGTAAAATTAATTACATTTTATCTCTTTATAGTAAACTAGCAAAAATACCCGGCGTTGCCTGGGTCAGTAATAACTGTGAGAAACAATCACTAATTTTTTTCGTTTTCTGTTTTAACTGAAAGAACTTAAAACACACCGCTTTGACGTGATTAAAAATCGAGCTTCTTCCTTACCCATAAAAGTAAAATAAAAATAAGTATAAAGAACAAAGGAGTATTCATTTAGAAACGAAAGCACGAATTGAAGCATATAAAAAACTGAAGAATTTCCAAAATATAAACTAACAAAAACAAAGATCACTAAAAAAAACCGCGCGCTTTATTTATTTAAAGAGTACACACACACAAAAAGAAAAAAAAAAGCTCTCTACTATGTTTCCCTAAGTGTGCAAAAAGTAGAGTTTCTAAATGTTTAAATGACTTTAAACTCATGTTTGCTCCGGAGAAGCCTTAATTCAAAATTTTCATTATGATTACTTTTAATATTGCTGTTGTTAAGCAACGAATATTTGAAACAATGGGTTTTATAATTAATCATTTAATGGGGAAATTACCTGACATTTACTGTTTTTCATCATAACTTTTTTAAACTAAGTTTTTAGTAATAAATTATAGCCTAAGTTGCTTCCTGATAGTGTAGCTATCTATGGTGAAAAAATGGTTAATATACGACCAGTAGTTTTGAAGCTTACCCCGGACATACACACATACCGAAGTAGCCATTTATGTATATAGATGAGGATAAAAATCCTAAGAAAGCAATAAATGCTTGCTCCAGAGAAATCTTGATTCAAAATTTTCATTATGATTACTTTTAATATTGCTGTGTAAAGCAACGAATTTTCGTAACAATGGGTTTTTTATTTAATAGTTCAATGGGGAAATTACATGACATTTACTGTTTTCCATCATAACGTTCTTAAACTACGTTTTTCAGCAATAAATTATAGCCTAAGTTGTTCCTGTGGTGAAAAATGGTTGAAATCGGTCCACTAGTTTTGAAGATTACCCCGGACGTACATACATACATACAGAAGTAGCCATTTATGTATAAAGATGAAGATACAATTCCTAAGAAAGCAATAAATGTCATAGTTGCTCCAGAGAAGCCTTGATTAAAAATTACTTTTAATATTGCTGTGTAAAGCAACGAATTTTCATAACAATGGGTTTTATATTTAATCATTTAATGGGGAAATTACACGACATTTACTGTTTTCCATCATAACGTTTTTAAACTAAGTTTTTTAGGAATAAATTATAACCTAATTGCTCCCTGATAATATACACTACTCGACATTGAAAATGCAACACCAAGAAAGAGTGTTCAGAAATTTATACAAATTTTAGAGTAGACGTACATCACTGAGTTAAGCAAATGATGTGAAATGCGCAGCTCTCCGACGCACGTGAAGTAAGATATAAGGGAAGGAACTTGCAGAATGGGCAATATTCGTGTCGTTATTTCTGACTGGAGAGTTATCGAATAAATTTTGTTTTTGTCTTGGAGGATACGTGTAACACGAGAGAATGTCAGGCCGGCGTCAGCGAAGGCACTTCCAGCAGATAGTCGATTTTACGAGGGGTATGGCGATCGGACTGAGAAGAGGAGGTTGGTCCGTACGTCAAATTGCAGCTGATACCCACATGGATGCGAGCACGGTGCATCGACTGTGTCGAAGATGGTTGGAACAACGAAATGTGGCAAGATTGAGGGGTGCAGGGGCAGCCAGAGTGACGTCAGAACGCGTGGATCGATGCATCCACCGACAAGCTGTAGCAGACCCACAAGTCACTTGTTCCTCGATTCTGCAGCAGGTGCAAGATATCCGGAATGTTTCCGTGTCAAACAGAACTATTTCCCGTCGTTTGGTCGCACGTGGTCTGCAATCACGGCGTCCGTTAAGAAGACTGCCATTGACCCCACAACATAGATAGCAACGTTTAGTATGGTGCCGGAATAGAGCGACGTGGATGACAGAATGGCGAAATGTCGTGTTCTCAGATGAATCCCGCTTCTGTTTATCCAAGGATAGACGCCGCATACGCGTGTGGCGTCGACGTGGAGCATCACCGTACTAGAGTCAATGCCTGTTAACTGGCAACGATACATTTGATGACGTAAGCGCAGATCGACCAGTTTACCTTTAAAATTTCTCTTTAGTCCAACGAAAATCTTTTTGGTCCATAAATGTGTTGTCTAACTTCGCAAAGGAAATTACTTTTTCGTTTCCAAAGGAGAGCAAAAAACGTCATTTTTGCCCTGGAGTTATACGAAGTGATCCATTGGATGCTAGATTTGGGAAATATTGCTAATCCGCTGGATCATAATATAACATAAGACAACTTTGAATCCGATTCATAAATGTGGTTGCAGCAGACTGCAAATGAGTCTGCGGCAACAAATATTGACAGCTCAATTTTTTGCTACTGAAGTGAAGTGAAGCGCTACATGTTGTCATTGCGCCAGGTTGCTCGCGCCTCGCACTCGTACGAATCACGTGTAAATAATCCTTAGAATTTTTATCATTTTCTTTTCCCTTCTTGTATTGTCCAAAAATGTTTGAATAAATGTGTCACTTTTGTGTAACTTCGTTTTCTTCATGAACGTAACACGCCAACCTGCCGTAAATTGGTGACCTGAGGACTTTTCAAAAGAAAAGTGAATTCAGTTAGTGTTATCTTGATATAGCTTTAAGAATGCCATGTTAATGAAGCATTTGGCGTCATTGTTTCCTGAAAACTTTGATTAGTAAGTTTTTGCATTTGGAACTACTACTGGGAATTAGCGATGACTACTCCCGATCAACAAAATCAGGTTGCGGAAGTTGCACTTCGCATCCCACCGTTTTGGAGAGCTAACGTACGTTAATGGATTGCGCAATGCGATAACGCCTTCAATTACAGCGGGATTACGAGTGATGAGACCAAATTTTCGGCCCTTATCGCCAACATTGATGCTGAAACTTTATCATACGTGTCCGACATCGTACTAAATCCGCCAGTTGAAGAAAAATATCTAAAACTAACTGAGCGGTTAATTAGTGAGTTTGAAGATTCTGAACATCAGAAAATTAAGAAACTCCTCACTGAATTACAGCTGGGTGATGAGAAGCCAAGTCATCTCCTACGAAAAATGAAAGAACTTTCTGGAAAACAGCTCAATGACGATTTTCTACAAAATTTATGGTTGCAACGGATGCCAGCTCATATCCAGACAGTTTTATCAGCCTCTTCTGAAAAATTGGATCAACTAGCTATCATAGCTGACAAAGTCGCCGAAGTTGTCCTGCCCAGTGCAATTTGTGCCACTTCGAGCAGCAGTATGTCCCACAACACAACTGGAATCACAGTTGAATTTTTCGCCAAACAAATTGAAGAGCTTACACGACAAGTCTTTGAACTGTCTCGCGAACGTACAAGGTTCCGGAATCGTTCAAGATCAAGGTCCCGTTCAAGAAAGGATAACGGATCTTCTAATATGTGTTTTTACCACAATCGCTTTGGTGATAAGGCGCGGAAATGTGCTCAGCCTAGCAACTATCAACAGCAAAAAAACGCCTCACCCCCGTCATAGCTGGGATGACGGAGGCATCTAAAAAACCCAGTCGGTTGTTTCTCCATGATAGAAAGACAGGACAAAAATTTCTAATTGATTCGGGTAGCGAAATTTCGGTATTGCCATCTTCTTTCAAAGATAAAAAAAGGAACTCTTGTGAAACATTCTCCCTGTTCGCGGCTAATAACACTAAAATTCCTGCTTACGGATTTGTACACAGACAACTCGATTTAGGTTGTCTCTTCGAAACTCTTCCCCTGGACATTTGTGATAGCTGATGTAACTTCTCCAATCATCGGTGCTGACTTTTTGCAACATTTTAATCGTCTAATTGATTTGAAACGCCAGTGTCTTATCAATCCAGAAACTTCATTGCTTACCTATAGACATGTTGTTCACAAAAGCCAACCCTCTGTGGTGACTGTTTCTGTTAATTCAGAGTACGACTTATTGCTTTCTGAATTCCCAGATATAACAAATCCAACCCGTATTAAGCAGAGAGTTGCTCATAACACAGTGCACCATATTTTGACTCGAGGACCACCTGTGACAGCGAAACCTAGAAGACTTCATCTGAATTTGAATTTCTCCTAGATCAGGGAATAATTTGTCCTTCCAAGAGCCCAGGGGCGGACTAGCCGCCGGCCCACCGGCCCCCGGGCCGATGCGCCCTCCGACCTGTACGCCCACAAAGTATGCACGTTTTTTTTTTTTTAAAGCTACGTCTAAAAGTTTGCAGAGCCCCCCCCCCCCCCCCCCCTTCCCCGGCATGTCCGTCTTCGACCTTTTTTTACGATTGAAGCAAAAGCAATCTATGAAAGTTTTCAGAAGGATGTTATAATGAATAATGTGTTATAATTAAATTCGACTGATTGCTCCTGATAAGTGGTCGGTAGTCGGGAAGAGGGATCATTGTGCTAAAAAACAGCGACCTCCAGTTTGTTTGTCCTTTGAACCTGTGCACCTTCGTCCCCCCCTCCCCCCTTCCTTATTTTCGGAGGGTATGATGCAATCCCCAAAAGTTTCAGAAGGCGGTTACAATTAAAATTATATTACAACTAACTTTGAATTCGTTGCTCCCCAGAAGTGACATTGCAGTTATTATCAATATCTTTATATTTGGATTAATTCTAAAGCAGCTAATAAAGTTTAAATGCTAATGTTTAGTTTTTTCAAGTTGTTTATAATTGAATAAAATCTGTTCTAAATAAATAAAAAATAAAATGGAAACCAGCATCGGATTATTTTCGCGTTGTCGTTATTTTTATTTTTATGGGAAAGTGGACTGAAAGCTTCACGTTTTACCAGCATTGTCCAGTATAAATTGGAAATGCTGTTCATTTAAATTTGTTTTTTGTAACAATACACCGAAGGAAATAGTCTTAAAATGAAAAATAGAATATTATTTAAATGAGTTGGTGTGGTGATAATAAAACAACTGAGAACAGGTGTGATGCCTACATATAATTAGCACGCAGTCTCACTAACATAAACACTATTATAAAAATATACATTTATCTCTAGTTCAGACGTATGTACATTTTTATGCACTAACTATAAAGATATTTTAACTATACAGAAAGAATTTGGTTTCTAAAAATTCTGCTGTCAGTATTTAAAATTGCTCTGTCGAACTATACAGGATTTTTATTTATTTATTTATTGTTTACAGATGTTTATTATCTTACTATGGATGACAAATTGAGAAAGAAAAGAAAGTCTGGTCATGAGTATAGGAAAGAAAGAGAGGTTGGTCAAAGAAAAAAAGCTGCATCAACGTGCTCAAAAATTACAAAATTTTGGCCGTCTAAAAGTAAGTCTGGAGAAGATGATTCCATTGAACTCAATTTAGACTTCGAAACGCAAACTCCGACATCTTCTCATAGTGAGATTGTAGAGAAGACAGTAAGGGATGATGAAGCAACGAACCTAATTGTCCTTGATGACGATATCCACGAAATTGCATTTGATAAAGACCAGTTTAAAGCTAAAAATGACAACCTTGATAACATCGAATTAGATTGCGAATCATCAAACAAAAATATTCTTCATCCTGATCAAGATGAAGAACTACATTTAGTAGACTACTTCAAAAAACCTGCATTCAGAAATATAAATTTGTTCTTTTCCTTTCATCCCAATCAACCTATTGAAGATGAAGATTTAAAACCTTTGCCTTTCGATACGAATATTTATAATTCTAACCCCAAAGGTCACACTCAAGTGTTTAAGCGAAACTGGCTTTCGTTCAATTTTAATGACAGGAAATTATATTGCAGTGTTTGTTTAGCCTACGCTGATGGCTCTTCAATATTTTGCCAAGGTTTCGATAGATATAGACATTTAGCACAAACCGTTGGAGAACATGAAAAATCGAAAGTCCATCTTAAATCAGTAAAATCGTTTATGACTCGAAATCAAAATATAATATAATGAAATCATTCACTAGACGTTAAATCCCGGTTATCACAAATTTGCCATTTCAACTGCGCTTGCGCGCAGACTTAGCTTTTTGGGCTTTCTGTTTTAAGATTTCGTGTTGCTTGTAGGCTGAGCTAGAGTCTCAACAAATTAATGAATGCGATTAGAATACTTTCACAGCGATTTCGTGATATCTATATATATAAAAATGGAGTTTGGTAAATTTGTTCCCTAAGATCTCAGAAACTACCCGGCATATTTGGCTGAAACTTTCACCGTTTGTTCTTTTTGTTACTGGGGAGGTTTGTAGACCAGTTCGAAAAAAATCCGATTGATAGTTCCTTTTTTATTCTAATTTGTCCACATTTTCGCATAAATGCCCCAATATGACGGTGAAAAAATACGTGCACATATTAAAATTATGTGTCCATCGAAAGCGCTTATTTTTCTGCTGAAGATGGCATCTGTTAGAAAGTTCTAAGTTGTATGAAAAACGAGTTATGAACTTTTTTTGTTCCATGTTCGAAGGCTTTCCTCAACCCAATTCATTATTTAGTGTATCATCTCAACTCCCAGTTCATAGTTAGAACTGTTGAATATTTTTGTGTTTCGTCCGACTGAGGCTTTTCTCAAATCAAATCTTAAAGTAATGTTTTCCCTCCCCAAGATTGGCTAATAATAACTAGATTTGGTTGATTATTTTAAATTTAAACGGAACTTTAGGGTAATTAATGGTGTTTTTTTTATTATTTGTGCTGATTGGATTTTTTAATCATTATCCAATCTAACATCAGAAACCTCCCCAAAATTTCTGCAGAAAGATTTTAGAAGCGGATGCATTTGGCAGTTTTTTCAACTGTCGCGGTTTTTGAAGTCAAAGACTACGTAATAATGTTTGTCAGCTTTCACCATGCAACCAAAATATCGTCAATCAAAGAATCTTTAAAAACTTTTTACTGTAAAATAATCCAGCAACTAAATTAGGTAAATCCATAAACAGCACAAAAACTTCCATTAATGTGACTTTGTGCACAAATTCAAACCATCGCCAAATTTTACTTCTTATTTTGGAAACATTTCGGATGAAATTGTTTAGCGCCATTTTATGGTGACCAAAAGTATCTTAGCATATGGCGACACTATCTCTTTAACAAAAATTAGTAATATACCGTTTTACAAAGTAAGGAGAGGGAGCATTATCCAAGGTATCCCAAAACGATTCCCGCAAATTCGGTAGCATTTTAAATTGCACCAAAAACCCACAATAATCGAAATTTTCCAAAATAACTAAAGCAAGTTTAAGGGGATCACGGGCGCGCGGCTACATTTTTTTAAACAGTTCGTACTTCAATAGACAGACAGAGAAGGTAAGACTCCATGTAAAAAAATAATAAGTATTAACTGATAAATCTTTTTAAACATGTGAAGTTTAATTTCATATTTCGAAAATTCTTCAAATTTGTATATGCTTAAATTTCGTGTTTTCGTTTCTAAATGAATACTATTTTGCTCTTTCTACTTACTGCTACTTTAGTTTTATCAGTAAGGAAGAAGCTAGATGTTTAATAACGTCAAAAATGTGTGTTTTAAATTCTTCTACTTAAAACAGAAAAAAAATGCAGGTAACGATTGTTTCTCATAATTATTACTGACCCAGGCAACGCCGGGTATTTTTGCTAGTATTATATAAAACTACGGATATGAATAACTGATAATCTTTATGATGTAAAGAGAAAAATGACACTTCAATATTTATTGGTTTGAAAATATTTAACATAAACGTAAAACACGTTGTGTACTTCAAAAATGATTGGAACATGAGTATAGATATCTGTCTTTTGCGGATATTTTACGTTAGGCGTAAACAGCTTAGTATTATACATTTTCATTTAGGTTGAGGGTTCGCCTTTGTATTTAAAAATTTGAACCTGAAAATGGCCTTTGTTTGATAGAAAATCAGACTTCGAATCCATTAATAATTAAGACGCAAAACTCAATCTTTACTGAGACCTAAAAACTAAATCAGAGAAAGCTTTGTGATTTCTAATTTTTATCTGTTGCCATCTCATATTTATTAAAAAATTTAAAATGCTTGTAATTAATTTTAGCAAGATTTTTGAAATCAGCTAAGTCCGCGCGCAAGCGCAGTTGAAATGGCAAATTTGTGATAACCGGGATTCAACGTCGAGTAAATCATTCATCATCTTCTTTCCCTTTTAAATTTCGGAGATAATTTGTAAGTAGGGTTTGGCTATTTTTAAAATTACATTACGTGTAAAATACTTAATGACTAAAATGCGTGATAATCTGTCATCGTTTAAATGGTAGAGAAGATATTGCATTTAAAAGTACTACTGAACTTCAATTAATACATCGCTAAATAGTACTTACTTACCTTGGTAATAGCAATATAGCTCATGCTCTAGGAACTATGAACTATGTCTTATTTAAAAGAAAATCTAGTTTGTTTCTTAAAACTTTATCTGAAGTATTTTATGATTTTTACATTATAGTGTGTATTCGTAGTAAATGTAACTGTAGTTGCAGGTTTTCTATCACAGAAATGAAATTTTCGAAATAAATTCTTTGCTTTCAAATTTTTGGATTATCATTTTTTGTACTGTGGAATGGAAGAAGCTTTAATTTAATGTACTCTTTTAAAGGAAACAAAATACGTTTAAAATAAAGCAGGCTGCATAACTCTTACTCTTCTGTTTGTATTGTGTGTGTGTGTTTTTGTGAAAAAATCTTATCTAATAAATTAGTATTTATTAGTATATTATTTTAAAGGAATTTATCTTTCTTAGTCTTAAATCAATTTAATATGGTTAATTTCATCTAGATTATATTTCCCCTATTATTTATGGTACGGTACGCTAGTTCAAAATGTACCTTTCATTGAGAGGTGAAAGGTATAAACATCGTCATTATATATTACCAGCTGCTTTTCCCGTTGTACCACAGTCTACCTCAAAAATAAAAGTCGTGCCAAGTTACGTATGTTAAATCATCATCATGCTTAAATTGCAAAAAAAAATTGGGGAAATTTTCACATCAATGTGTAGAAACGGCTATTTCAAAATTGAAGTTTAGAGCTTTTTTGGGGGGGGGGTGACAAAGGGGGGCGCCCTTTGGAAGTCAAGGTTGGCGCCCTCATGGAGGACCCAGTCCGCCCCTGCAAGAGCCCATGGAGTTCACCGTTGCATGTCGTTCCTAAGCAAGACTCTACTGTGAGTCCAGTTGGAGACTACCGCAAGCTCAACTCTGTTACTGAATTTGACAGCTATCCAATTCCTTATCTGCAAGATTTTGCTCATTCCCTTTTCGGTAAATCCATTTTCTCAAAAATTGACATCTTTAAAGCATTTCACCAAATACCTATTGCTGAAGCTGATATTCCTAAAACAGCAGTTACAACCCCATGAGGTCTTTATGAGTACACTCATTTATGCTTTGGATTAGTAAATGCCTCACAAACCTTCATGCGCTTTATGCATGAGGTTTTGAGAGGTCTTCCATTTTGTTATGTTTATCTTGATGATATATTGTGTTTTTCAAACAATGAAACAGAGCATAAAGAGCACTTACGTGCTATATTTGAACGTCTTAGTGCATACGGCTTCACCCTAAATGTTTCAAAATGTGTGTTTGGTGTCACTGAGCTAGAATTTCTTGGCCACCTGATAAGCCCAAAAGGAAAAGCCTTGCAAAATAAAGTTCAAGCAAAACGCGATTTTAAATTGCCTGAAACTATTGGTAACTTGCGTAAGTTCCTTGGCCTAATAAATTTCTATCGCAGGTTTCTGCCTCATGCAGCAGACAGCCAGGCTGCGTTAACAGAGTTTTTAAAGGGGTTCTCCGGGAAAAAGAATTCAAAGAAACCGATTGTCTGGACTCCACTTGCAATTGAGTCTTTTAACAAATGTAAACAAGCACTAGCAAATGCAACATTACTTGTAGCCCAGTCAATGAAGGTAAAAAAATAGGCTTTGTCGCAACTAATTTAGGGAAAGCTGAATTTTTGCAGGATGTTATCAAATAAAGTATACACTAAAAAAATACCAAGTCCCGACCCCCACCCCTCTTGCTTTCTCCCCCACCCCCTCCGAAACATTGCAATAGCAGTACTAAGATTATACTTTTTTCGTGTCGCAACTAATTAAGGGAAAGCTGAATTTTGACAGGATGTTTGTACAAAAGGTACACACTAAAAAGCCACAAAGTCCCGACCCCCACCCCTCTTGCTTTCTTCCCCACCCCCCTCCGAAATATTGCAAAAGCAGTACTATGATTATACGTTTTTGCGTGTCGCAACTAATTAAGGGAAAGCTGAATTTTGGCAGGACGTTAGTAAATAAAGAAAACACTAAAAAACACAAAGTCCTGACCCCTACCACTCTTGCTTCCAGCCCCCCCCCCCCACCCTCCCCGAAACACTTTGACCATCAAGAGCAGTACTATGATAATTAGCTGCGAAAAGAAAAGCGAATAAAGAGAAAGCTGAATTTTCCCACGATGTTAATACATAATGTGTACACTAAAACCTGGGCTGGCTCGACCCCAACCCCTCTTGCTGCTCCCCCTCTCCTTCCGAAACATTGCACACTGATCAGTTCATTACTATGATTATAAGTGTACAGCTTGAAAATTTATGATGTTACCGGGGTGTTTTTTTTATTTCATTCCTAACAATATTATAAACCAGTGGTGCCCAACCTAAGGCCCAGGTACCGTATCCGGCCCGCGAAGCTGATCCCGTTGTTTTGTGAAATGTTACAACTCGAAGAGCACGATTAATGACAATGTTACAAATTGTTAGCCAAATATTTAGAAATTGGTTTTTGAAAACATTGTTGGGGACCACTGTTATACACAAATTATGAAACATACACTTTTTATGTAGATAGCTTAGTTTCACCATTTTACTAACTTAATCATACGCAGAAATCTCACAACTAAAACCAAAAAGTAACTTCCACAAATTAATAGCTTTTCATCATTACGTCTTGGAAAGAAATGTTTGAACAAAATTTATAAATAATAATATGATAATAGTCATTTTCTTGAAATGGATCAACAATGTAATAAGGGGCCATCTTCTAATATTTTGTTGGTTTGGTCCGAAATATTGTTACAGTGCATTCAACTACAGTGTCCACACATAGACGTGCAATCGAACCTAGCTTTACGACAGATACAGTTTGAAACACATAATCTTTTCAATTGCAAGATACTAATGGGAGAAGTTCACTTTAAGCAGAGGTAATCTTCATGAACTTAGGAATCAGTGTGTTGCATGAAGTATAATGCCAACCCCACTCTTCTGGGGGACGTTTAAAACCTAACAGAGTTTGAATCTGAAGTTGACCCTAAAAACTGTGGTGGAAACCTTAAAAAGATGTTGACGAGTGATGTCTGAAGTTGGTGGAAGTTTTGATAAATCAAAAGTGGACTTTAGGGACATTTTTGTGATTACTTGCTTTTCACAAACTTTTATTCAAACTTCGTTACGCTTTAAACTTCCAGCAGATGAATGGGTTTGAAAATATATTTCAAGCAACAGACTGATTCCTAAGATCACGACAATTACCTCTGTGCCAAGTGAAATTCTCCTACTAAAATCTTGCAACTGTAAAACATTGTGTTACAAACTGTAGCTGTCGTAAACTGGGTTCGATTGTACGTCTATGTGTGGACATTGTAGTGGAATGCATTGTAACAATATTTCAGACCAAGCCAACAAACTGTTAAATGACCCCTTTAAAAGAAAAATTGCAGTTAATGATGCCCTTTTTTTTTGTATGCAACCTGTTTTTCAGAAAACAGTTGCTACATAGTCCTGGAGTTGTAACATTTCGCAAAACAACGGTTCACACTAATCAGTTTCATGGGCTGGATGTGACCCGTGGGACGTAGGTTGGGCACCTTTAGTTTATTATATTGTAAGAAGTGAAATAAAAAAAAGGAATACTCTGGTATCATCATTAGTTTTCGAGCTGTAAGCGTATAATCATAATACTACTATTGCAATGTTTCGGACGGGGCGGGGGGAGGGGGAAGCAATAGGGGTAGGGACTTTGTGTTTTTTTAGTGTATACTTAGTATATCGACATCTTGAAAAAAAAATCAGCTTTCCCCTATTTAGTTGGGACACGAAAAGCGCATAATCATAGTACTGCTCTTGCAATGTTTTGGAGGGGGTGGAAAGGAAAGCAAGAGGGGTGAGGATCGAGGCTTTGTACTTTTTTAAAGAATACATTACGTACTAACATCCTGCCAAAATTCCGCTTTCTCTTAATTAGTTGCGACACGAAAAGCGTACAATCATAGTGCTGTTCTTGCAGTGTTTCGGAGGGGGTGAGGGAGGGGGGGAGAAAGAGTGGTGGGGGTCAGAAATTTGTACTTTTTTAAAGAATACATTATATACCAACATCCTGCCAAAATTCAGCTTTCCCCTAATTAGTTGCGACACAAAAAGTGTATAATCATAGTACCGCTATTGCAATGTTTCGGAGAGGGTGGGGGGAAAGCAAAAGGGGTGGGGGTCGGGACTTTGTGGCTTTTTAGTGTGTACTTTATGTACTAACATCCTGCCAAAATTCAGCTTTCCCCTGACTAGTTGCGACGCGAAAAGCGTATAATCATAGTACTGCTCTTGCAATGTTTCGGAGGGGGTGGGGGAGAAAGCAAGAGGGGTGGGGGTCGGGACTTTGTATTTTTTTAGTGTATACTTTATGTACTAACAACCTGCAAAAATTTAGCTTTCCCTAAATTAGTTGCGACACGAAACCTTTATTGACTGAGCTATTGTTCATCTCTCTCCTACTGCCTCACTTGCCTTGTATGTAGATGCATCTGACTATGCTATTGGCGGTGCACTGCATCAAGTTGTAAATTCAGAATTACAGCCTTTAGGTTTCTTTTCCAAGAAATTTAGTACAGCAAAAACTAAGTACAGTGCTTACGACAGAGAGCTCCTTGCTGCTTATGCAGCTGTTCGTCATTTTAGGCATATGTTGGAGGCTAGGGAATTTGTCCTTTATACGGACCATAAGCCTCTTACACTTACGTCACGCCAAAAGAATGACAACGCCAAGTGAGACAATTAGACTTTGTCTCTCAATTTACTATTAATATACAGCATGTTCCAGGACCTGAGAATATCCCTGCAGATATCATGTCCCGTATAGCTGCTGTATGTATCCCTTCACCAATCGATTACTCTGCAGCACAAACAACACATGATGAGTTGAAGTCCTTACTATCATCAAACTCATCTCTGCAACTTAAAAAAATTACTCTCCGAGAATCTAACATTGATTTAATTTGTGACGTATCGACAGGCAGAGCTCGTCCTTATGTCCCAAATCGGTTTCGCCAAGATATTTTCGCATCCTTGCACAATATAGCTCATCCTGGTGTTCGCAGAACACAATACATTGTCAGGTCAAGATTTGTCTGGCCTAGAATGTTGTCAAATATAGCTCAATGGACCAGATGCTGCATACCATGCCAAAAGGCCAAAGTTCATCGCCATACAAAAGCACTTTTGGCAACCTTTCAAGAACCTTCTCAAGATTTGATCATATCCATTTGGATCTTGTGGGCCCTTTGCGTCCCTCAAATGGCTATTCTTACTTCTTGACTTTGATTGATAGGTTCTCTAGGTGGCCAGAAGCAACCCCACTCAAGGAAATCTCTGCCGAATCAGTTGCTGAAGCATTTTTCACGTGTTGGATCTCCCGTTATGGAGTGCCTTCAACCGTTACAACCGATCAAGGACGGCAGTTTGAAGCTGCCCTTTTTCGCTCCCTCACAAACCTAATGGGCACCCACGGATCCAGGACGACGAGTTATCACCCACAAGCTAATGTATTGATCGAGGAACTGCATAGGCCTCTCAAGACTGCAATTAAATGCCATGCCACCGAGAAATGGACGGAAGTGCTTCCATTGATCCTTCTTGGCTTTCGAGCCGCTCTGAAAGAAGACCTGGGTTGCACACCAGCTGACTTAGTCTTTGGAACGACAATTCGCCTTCCTGGAGAGTTTCTGAATCCTACCCAACAACCTGTTGATCCTGTAGACTTTGTGAGCAAATTACGAGGGCATATGCAAAACTTATGTCCCATACCACCCAAAACGTCATGGCCACAGCAAAACTTTTGTACATCCTGATTTAGCAACAACTACTCATGTTTTCCTTCATCAGGACATGGTGAGACGTCCACTCCAACCCCCTTACGATGGACCCTTTTTAGTGGTTCGCAGAACAGAGAAGGTATTTCATCTGAATGTAAAAGGCAAAACGGTACCTGTATCAATTGATAGGTTAAAACCTGCTTAGATTTTAGATAGCCCCCGTAAACAAGCTGTTCCACCACTAGCATCACCTCCAGTTTTGCAAGGTAATCCAACGCAACATATGCTACATAAACCAATTACCTCACCGAGTGGTTCTTCATTGAAACCTACAACTCCTTCATCAGAGGATGAAGCAAATGTTCAACCAAGGACTACACGTTCTGGACGTCATGTGCATTTTCCCGCAAGATATCGTTGACACTGGGAGGGGAGTATGCGGCAACAAATATTGACAGCTCAACTTTTTGCCACTGACGTGAAGTGAAGCGCTACATGTTGTCATTGCGCCAGGTTGCTCGTGCCTCGCACTCGTACGAATCACGTGTAGATAATCCTTAGAATTTTTACCATTCTCTTTTCCCTTCTTGTATTGTCCAAAAATGTTTGAATAATTGTGTCACTTAATTTCGTTTTCTTCATGAACGTAACACGCCAACCTGCCGTAAGTCTTATGGCTCCGTATGAGTTTTGTAGCATTGTGAATGATTATTTTTATGATGAATTGCCGAGTGAGATGCACATAAGTAATCTCTCTCATCTTATTGATGTTTTACCTCAAGTACAAGTACATAATGATGACAAAAAAAAATGTGATTCTGTGTTACCTGTTATATTATAGTTAACTGGACATTGCATTTTCTACATTAAAGTTCCAAGTGTGATGTCGGCTCAAGAAAAACTGACCGTCAATAGAAAATTATCTTTGAATTCCTCACATCATTTGATAAAAAAAAAAATCCTGACAGAGAGAGTTAATTTACCTTTATCCCGCATGTAAGAAATGTAGTAGTTTTGTATAGTTATAGCATTAGGTATTCAAAAGTTGCTACCTTATCCACTTGGGTAAGTAGTTTTGAAGAGTTCATATAAGAGTACAAATTTGCCGATCGACAATGTTATCGCTTAATGAGTATGATTTTGATTTTTTTCCCCTAGCCAACAGTCTTTGAACTAATTTAATTCTACAGTATAGTAAATAAAAGAAAGTTTTAGCTAACGAAACCTGTTGTATTTTGAAAAGTTGTTGCTGTTGCTACGTCTAATAAGTCTTAGAAACGAAAGTTTCTGACACTAAAGAAACAGCTTCAAGATTTGTTTAATTTGGCAATTTATTTCAGAAGAACCATTCACGGTTTTCATTTAGCTTGTTTTTTGTTTGGCGGACAATTTTCTTTTTAATAGCGTAATTCAATCATTAAGCGAATTACTTTGTATTTTAACGCAACATTTAAGAAGTCTTATTTAATCGTTTGTATTATCATAAGTCCATTAATAAACAAAATAATGGATGGTATCGCCAAAAAAAGAAATTTCATTGTAAGTTTAATCAAACTTGGCAACAGTAAATAAAATGAAAAATAATCGCCAAGGGGTCATTCCATGCGAAATGAGCAAAATTCGCAAAAAAGTGGTGGCCGCATGGTAAGAGATTTTTATGAAATTTGGTATACAGGTTCCTTTTATGCCTACATAAAAATATCAAAAATATTTTTGCTTAAAAGTTTTTATTTGAATAGTTACATGCGATTGAAAATTGGTCAAATTGAACAGCATTCTCATAAATGCTAAATGTTGCACTTTTGAAGGCTTGTATCTTATTAACTATTTAATGAGAACATAAAAGTTATATGTTGTTGCAATCTATGGAGTATGGTAATTAATTTGATATCAGTAAAATTTTCAAAGTTATTATAGTTAACTTTTAACCGAGTCTCAAAAACTGAAAATATTTCAATTTTCTCATAATTAAGTATTTTATTTTTTAATCTCAATCTTTATGGAATACATTAGTTTTGATGAAATTAATACCCAATAATATGCTAAGTATCATAAAAGAAATACCATACTTTTGAAGTTGTATTTTAACTCCTTTGTCTTCAAAATCAGTTTTAAACTTAGTGACATTTTGCAAAATGATGATTTTCCCCTTCACATACCCACAAAAATTCAAATGAGAGAAAATTCAGACAACTTTAAAATTTTACAAGAATATAGAGCTGTGTTTCTACTATTTGCTTGAAGAAACTCGAAATTGGTTTTTGATTTCCAAACGTAAAATAAAATTCAGAAAAATAGCCTTTTTTTTTTTTTTTTTTTGTTTTATGGGTAAATTCATACAGGTTCGACGGATGGGTGCGCTTGACAATTTTTAATTTTTTTTTTTTGAAATTCATATTCCTAAAAGCTGCATATGAAGGATGTTTAAAATCACTTTTATTTTTTCTCTCAACTAGACCTTTGATTTTTTAGCGGTCATCAAAAGTGATTTTCGTAGTCAAAAATGGGACTTTTAGACCTTTGCATTTTGGCCGAAATCTGTTTGAATTACATTTATGACAGTTAATTTAACGCTTTGATGTTAAAGTGCATAAGTTGATATTCTTACTTGCTGAGTTACGTAGCTGTAAGTTAATAATTAAAATAATGGCAACAGGTTCAAGTTCAAGGCCAAATGAAAAATTTTACTCATTTCAAAAAGGGATAACTCACGTAGGGAACGGAAACACAAAATGAAATACGACAAAAACTAATCACTGGAACCATGTTAAAAAGAATATGTAACTGTTGGTGTGTTTGTGCACTCTTTATAGATTACAGCCCCTCAAAAATCGGAAAAATGACGAAAATGACATTTTTAGACCCTTATAAACCAAAAGGGGATGGAATTAAAAACAAAATTTCCTGGCCAATTGAATATTCCGTTCAAGTACTAGACATGTTATACATATTGTTTTTTCTATTTGGTTTGTAAAAAAGATACAGGTCTTTGAAATTAAGCAATTTTGCTAGTCAATTCACACACTAAAACAAATAAAAAGTGTGAAAACGTCATGGCACCTTCTTAAATTGCGTATATTGTGCCCTATATAGTACATTATACTGAAAAAACGTATTGTAATTTTCAAAATAATTATTTTAATTTGATAACTTAGAAATATTTGAACATGAACAAGTGGAATTGACTGAGTTGGCGGTGTATTTCATGTATTTCTGACTTAGCTCTGGCTATAAGGCGGTAACTTACTGAATGAACGAGTAGTTTATACTGTATGGAACCTGTATGGATCGACCCTTATGTGAAATTACGAGAATTCAAAGAATTAGATAAACGACTAAATGATGCAAAAGCAAGTAAAACTAACATTTATTTCAATTTAAAAAAATGTACATTTTAGACTGTACTTCATAAACATGCTTTTGAGAAAATGAAACACGAAAGAAATGGTTAGTTTTGCTAAACTTCTTTACTAATAATAAAGCTGAAAGTCTCTCTGTCCGGAGGATGTCTGTGACGCGCATAGCGCCTAGACCGTTCGGCCGATTTTCATGAAATTTGGCACAAAGTTAGTTTGTAACATGGGGGTGTGCACCTCGAAGCGATTTTTCTAAAATTCGATGTGATTCTTTTTCTATTCCAATTTTAAGAACAAAAATATTATAAAATGGACGAATAATTTACGAAATTATCATAACGTGGAACCGTAACATGGGTACAAGCCAATTGGCGAGAAAATTCACCATACATTTGTAAATATACAGGCGAACCAAATGACCTTTTAATTTTTCTATTACGGGCGAAGCCGTGCGGGCACTACTAGTACAAAATAAAAGGAAGTAACTAATGAAATTTTAGCTTAGTTCAAGTTACTCTAGTAACAAAAATACGCTGATCCAATGATTAAAATTAAGTAGCATCTAAAAGACACTTCAATATATTATGTAAAAAAAATTTAGTAAATTTAGAGCATTCCCTCATCTTCAAAAAAACATCTGAAATAGAGAAAAAAAATGAAATTTTTGGAAATTTTCTATTTTTTTAAGTACAATTTCGTCATCAAGAAATTCATAAACAGTTACTAAATTAGAGCAGATAGTTACTTATAGATAGTTTTTCAATCTGAATCATTTTTACTGCTATATTTTCATTAAAAGAGCTAGAAGAGTGATTTAAAATCTGAAGTAAATTGGCAAAATTTCAATCTTTGTTAACATCTCCGATTCAAAAAAAGATCCGAGTAAATTTTACTTTGCTCTTTCTCAATAGAGATTTGTTTATAAAATGCGGAAATATTTATTTTTTAAGTGTACGTTTATAACTTATGGAGTTATTGAGTCACAAACTGGCAGCAATGAACTCTGAAAATTTAGGCTTAGCGTAAGCATCAACTTCTAACTTTAATAACAAAGCAACAAACAGTTTTTAAGCTTTCATACTTTGCATTTCCTCATAGATATGCATGGTTTACCTAAATAAAAATTTTCATTGAAATCTGTGAAATGTCAGCCACAGCTGATTTACTCATTTCGCATGGAATGACCCCAAGATGAAAAACATACCTTTTGAAACTACTTCTGCTACACTAATACCTGCAATACCTTTACTATACATATTTTCTGTATAAATATGTATAAATATACTTGTAATTTAGAAATTTGAAGATTTTCCGTTTTCCTCTTAATAATAATAAAAATGTTTGCTTTTGATTTAATTGCTTGTACATTCAAACATTTTATTTTACAGAAGTCAATCTTTTTAACTTTCTTGAAAAGTTAAGTCTTCATAATACCTTCCTAATCAAAAGAAAGGTCATTTACAGAGCCAAATATTTTATTCTATGTTGAAGGTGAAGACGTGAAAAGCAATACTGTTTCAAATGACGCACTATAACAAAAACATACCGCCATATAAGTTGCATCATTAATTAATATTAAAAGTTCCATAGAAATGTAAAACTCGAAAAGGAGGAGCAAACATAGACGATATTTTCTTGTTTCGCCAAGGTAAAAAATAAACAAGTTGCCAAGTAAAGTGACGCACATATAATAAAAAAGTCTTTTTGGCGCATTATTATTGATGGATTTTTTAATTTCAGTTTGTTTGTTTTCAGGATTATTTTAATCAACTTTTTCTGTTATTTAATGAATTAGTTTTTATTTGGCGGATTTTAAAAGGTTAATTCAATTGTTTGGTGGATATTTTTTCATTGTAATGGAGAATTTAGTCTCATTTTATTGATTGTTTTGTTAAAACTTAAAAAGAAAAAAAAAACAAAATACATAGATTCGCCAAAGTACTTTCTATGTAACTTAGGGTAAAAATTGAGGTAAAGAATAACATCAAAAATTCTCGCCAAGTTAAAAACTCAGTCAAAGAAAATCACTCTAAAATGTTCAATAATTTACATATTTTTTTTGGTAATTTTGTTAAAATATCGCTTACTACGGATTTTGAATCCAACTTTGGTTTTCTGGTTTGAAATATCAAATACTTGGAGATTAAAAGAAGAGGTGATATGAAAAATTTAACATGTAACAGGATTTCCGTAACACAGCAAGGTAACGCACTAGTAGTGGCCACAGTTAAGCATATTTTATGTCTTTTTTAAACTATGGGTCTACAATATTAATTCCAATTTTTTAGCTCGATGGACGTATTATAGCCCAACTATTCCTAAATCGTCCCGTTTTCTAAAAATGCCAGAATTTCAATTTTTTCAATTTTTTATCCATTTTTTCAAACTTCAAATTTGATCCAATAGTGGCCACTCCGAAATCTGAGATTTTCAGTAGTGGCCACATGCATGAGTCAGTAGTGGCCATCTGACATCCTCTCCTTAGAATTCACATTACTCACTTTAAATTCACATAACTGATGGATAAAATTGATTCAGTATGTTAGTTACATTAAATACCAATATATTAATCACATTTTTATTGTACATTTCTTTCTTCAAAGTACATACGTACTTAGGATAAAATAAAAAAATTTTAGTAGAAAATTTGTATTTGTTATTTTTTGTACGCTAATGTAAAAAATAAAGTAAAAGAAAATGAATGTAATATAACTATTCTACATATGAGCTTTGGTAAGTATGAACTGAATAGTTATTATCACTACGAAATCATCTTTACTAATAAAAAAGCTGAAAGTCTGTCTGTCTGTATATCTGGATCTCTGTCTGTCTGGATGTCTGTGACGCGCATAGCGCCTAGACCATTCGGCAGATTTTAATGAAATTTGGCACAAAGTTAGTTGAGTTTGGCACAAAGTGTAGCATGGGGGTGTGCACCTCGAAGCGGTTTTTCGAAAATTCGATTTTGTTCGTTTTCTATTCCAATTTTAAGAACATTTTCCCGCGCAAAATTATAAGATGGACGAGTAAACTACCAAGTTATCATAACGTGAAACCGAAACATGGTCAAGCCAATTGGCGAGAAAGTCACCATACATTATTTGTAAATACATAGGCGAACCAAAAGATCTTTTAATTTTTCTACTACGGGCAAAGCCGTGCGGGTACCACTAGTTCTTAAGAAAATAGTAAGTACACAATTCAATGTAATTGTAGGACAATTTGTTTCGTACAACTTACCAAGGTATATCAATGGATATAGGAAATTGGTAGCATAAGTTTTCAATACTACTAAAGGCAGGTGTCCATTAGGGTGGAGTGAAAAAATTATTTGGATAAAAGCTAAGTAATAGTGCGAAAAAGTTGTGTTTTGTGCAGATATTTAGTCATGCAAAAGCATTTTTAAAACAAAAAATACCTTGAGGGTCCGCTTTTGCTTTGAAATTGACCATTATTGCATTAAAACTGACAAAAGTTATAAAAATTTCCTCAAAAATCAAAAATTTTTAAAAGCTAAGCAATAGCGCGGAAAAGTTGCCATTTGAATAGATATTTTGTCATGCAGTTTTATGACAAATAATATCTTGAGGATCCGCTCGCGTCTTGAAATTGATCATTATTTCATCTAAACTGACAAAAGTTGTAATAGTTTCATAAAAAATCAAAATTTGATTAAAGCTAATAGTGCTGGAAAGTTTCCTCTTGTATAGATATTTTGTCATGCAAAAGCATTTTACAACAAAAAATATTTTGAGGGTCAACTCGGAACTTGAAATTGACCATTATTGCATGAAAACTGATACAAATTCTAATGATTCCATTAAAGTCAAAATTTTTCCAATATGATGAAAAAGCACTTCAAAGTTGACCGTGTGTGTAAATTACATACCAAACTCAAATATTTATAAATAATAAAATATACTAAATATCATATACCTTAAAATCACCCAATATCGAGTTAAAATTAAGTAACATTACAGTACTTAGCACACTGAGAAAAATGTATTAAAAGTTATTCCTTTAAAAAGATTAGCTTTAATATGCATCAATTATTATTTATATAAAACTAAAAATTATAAAAAACTAACAAGTAAAAGCATTTTTGACGTAAATGATTCTCTGCTTGACAAATGTGACTTTGCACCAAAATGTGATTTTTACATATGATAGATTACAAAATTTAAACATAAAAGTATGAAATTATCAATCCAATTTTTTACAGTCACAGAAATTACACAGCAAAACTAAAGAAGTTACTAAATGAATTCTCAAATTGTTGTTCCTTCAAATTCAAACTGTAATCCGCACACTACAAACAATGACGTATAGTTTGGCGGAAAAGTTGGCTTGGAGCTCAGTTTTATGACTGACAATATTCAAACTTAGTGTTATATTGCGGCATAAGTTTTCTGGATTCTAATCTTACTCTAATTAATTCCTCTCTCTTGCTTACACCACAAACCGTAGGCGATGCTTCTGTGACTAATTTAACGCATCGTTCCACTGCTTGAGTGTGACATGGGAGGCTATGGAAATCAAACAATTCAGAAGGTACGCCATCAAGCACCATTTCTTTCAAATCCTTATCTAGAATTCCACTTGTAAGTGGCGGCTCCGTGTGTTCCCAATTTTGCCAATCAATGAGTTCATGGTAGTCTTCAGCATCAAAATTAAACGCTGGAATTGAAAATTTTCGCAATCCAATCGGTGTCATAGATCTTGCATTCATAATTCGACGCAAACCAAGTTTTCTGACACAGTGCCGATCATCTGAGATCATCGCTATCAATATGTTTTCGGGATTCCCAAAGTAACCATTGCGCTGAATCACAGGATCGATTACAGCTTTTAATTCAGAAGAGAAATAACGTGATTTTTTGATTGTTTCAAAGAGGTTTTTAGAACCATCTTTGCAAGAGTGGTTAATCTTAATGGTAAACCACATTGCATACACTTTCATAACATATTCTGCTAATGTGTATAAGTTCTGAGGCGGACTGTCAGTTGTCATGTACAGCCGTAAAATTCTAATTGCCGTCGTTAACCACCGTGAGTGTACTAATGTTCCAGGTTCTCGTTTAGACAAATTTTCAGAGCACTGACCGCTAGCTACAGCTTTACAAACATCAAATAAGTACTGTTGATCAGTGCTCAACTCATTTCTGTTTATATTCGGAAGATTAACCTGAATCGACTGAAACGTTACAACTGGCAACTGTTCACATCCATCCAATGCTTTACTAATGATTCCACAGAATGCGCGTGGACCATCTGTTTTACCATCTAAGTGTTTCAAAAGATGTCGTAAGGGAAGTTCGTTAGAATGAAGTTGGCATACTAACCATTGCAACGGTTTCTTGAAATGAACTTCGAGAAGCCGTATTACACCTCCCTTTCTTCCAGTATTTACGTTGGTTCCATCACATCCAACAGCTACACAATTATCAACTAAAATGTTATTGCTTGTTATATCGTCAGTTATACTTCTGGTGATGTTTATCGCTGTGCCACTGGCTGGAGTCACATGGCTAAGGTACTTAGATCCAGGTTCTTGAAGCAAAGTAATATGCTCTTCAACTACTGTTTTACGGTATTTTTTGCCATCTAAGCTTGCAAGTTGTAACGTTTTATCCTTTCTGCTATCGAAATACAAAGCACGAAGACTTCTCGAAGTTTCCATCTCTTGTACCAGTACCTTTCTCATTTTTTTCTATTTCTCTCGAATGATTTTGCTGCGATCAATCACGCGTGAAGAATCTTGTTCTGTAATCAAACCCACATCTTGAAGCACAGCACTTGCTATTGATGCCGCAGCTCTATCTGAAACACCGTATCGGTCATTCTCTTGCCAATGTTGGTAAAGAAACTCGCATTTGTTGAGAGTTGGGTGGTAGCTTCGTGGAACATTGTGTCTCTTCACTTTTGCTCTAAAATTTGAAGCAGAAGCCTGGAAAATTTCGTCATTTATGTCCATTTCTGATTAACTTGAAGTTGATTCTAAAATCATAGGTGTTTCACTTTCAGTTTGTTTTGCAACTTTAGGAAGGCAAGCATTGTCTTTTGATTTTCTCTCTGCCTTCCGTCGAAGTCTTTTTGTTGCAGTTAAGTCAACAGTGCTCATGATCATTTTTCTAACAGTTCTCTGGTCATGAAGAAACGCCTGTTCTTCCACAGGAACTTTGCGGGTCTTTTCACAACTACAAGAGGAAAATTTACATTTACAAGACGAGATATCAAACAATTTTTGTTTTGCATCCTCAGCAAATGCTTTTATTTTGACCAGATGACGTTCATTTTTCTGTTTTCGTATAGATTTCAATAATTCTTTGTACTTGGTATTGTATGAACGAATGAGTTGAAGAACACGAGTGTGAGTAACTATAGGTATTAAAGATTTCCTCCACAGTTCTTCGATTTGTAAAGCTACTGCCTCTGAGACTTCAGCTATCGTGGGTTCTTTCGTTATTTCATCTGTCTTTAAATGGTTCCTAACATGCAAATAGTATTTCATCATGTCTTCATACGTGGGCAAAACTAGCTTACTCAACTCTTTGGGTATTCCAAACACAGGACACTTTAATTCAGTTCTCGTTTTAATTTTGCTACTAGTAGCCATTTTCCTTACAACTCGACTAACAAATCGACACTCAACTGCTCACATACACTCATTCGAGAAAAACAAATGTTCGACTATGTAGGCAAGGTATAATCTCAGTTAAGCAATGTGATTGCTTATTTTTTCTCAGATGACATGCGAAACAGGTGCCACATGGCTTTGGACGAATTCATTCCTCAAGCTAAGAATGAGAGGGAGGCGAAGTACCCCTTTACGCAGAGACAAAAAGTAAAGGCTTTCAAGAAGCCCCTTGAAGTAAATAAATAGGCAAGATAAAAGTGTTGTCCCTCATATAGTGATATTGGAATTCTTTCATGACATTTACAGTTGATTTACGGAAAAGAGAAATGACTTATAAAAACCGTAGTTAAAAAAGTAAGATTTTTCAAGAAAAAAAAAAGTAAAAGCAGATATTTAAAATGAAATCTATGATATAAATAGATGAATTCTAAGTTTATAGTATCAAATAACAATTTTTTAACTTATTACATTAAGTACAGAAAAAACGAAGTTGCGATTAATTCACTACAAAACAAAAGCAAGTTTTTGAAATGCAAGGTCAAAGCGACCCACAAAACTAAAAAGTAAAATTAAAATAATTTTTCCCTATTCTTTATGATATCCAGTCACAATTCTTTCCCTCCACCAAAAATTGAGCATCTAAAATAAAAATTAAATTACTTGCATTAAAAGTGGAATTTTAGGAAAAAAGTGTAAATTTTGTAAACTTCAAGATCAAAGCGGACCCTCAAGATGGAAAGGTAGAGCAAAAATGTTTTAGCCCTTTCTTCGTGGAACCAAACCACAACTTTTCAAAGCTATTAGAAGTTGAATTTCGAAAAAAAAAAATGTTTTTGCCTATACTTTCACTCCACCCTAGTGTCCATGCACCTAGAAAGTCATGGATATCGGCCATGATCGAAAATGGTCATGGAAAGTCATAATTTTTGGCAAAAAGTGCTTAAAAATCATGGAAATTGATAATTGGTCATGGATTTTGAGTTCAGGAACATGCATATTTATCAAATTCTACACATTAGCTTAAATTTGCGCATCTTGGCCATTTTTTACGCTATTACGTGTTGATCTCAATTTTTCACACATTTCTAAATCCGACTGCATCCCCTTCTTTATTACTCGCTCATTTTTCTTTTCCTTGTGATTTTACCTTTTGGACATTTATAATTATGTATTTAGCATTATTTTTGACCCTCCTTATATGTCTTATTGTGTAGTTGAGGACTTTTAGACTTGTAATTTTGCGGATCGCATTCGATGCAAAAATTTTAAGTCATCCGTATTGATTCAAGAGACTCAGAAAAATTATCATTAATTCTCAGCTATGTCTTAAGTTAATGACGATTTTAGAAAATAAAATTGGTCTGAAGAATTAATTACGGACGTTTTGTACATCGATAAAATACAGAAATCAGGGAATTTTCAAAGGTAAAATTTTTAAAAAGTCAGTAAATGTTACATATTTCACAAATTCGGAAATTTTACAACATTTTAACCTATCATAAAGCTTTGGCGGTAAATATCTGGTATTGTCTGGTAAATTATTTTTTAAGTACTTTAAAAAAAAATTCTGATTCTTTATGCTATTTAGTGTAAACATAATTTTATTTACTAATTATTGCTAGTCACAGATAATTTAGAAAACTACTAGTAGTACCATGATCTTATTTTTTATTCGGTAAGCTTTGAAGTTTTATCCGGTAAACTGATAATTTCCCCCTTCCCAAAAATTTGAATTTTGGGCGTTCCTGGCTATTAGCAGTCATAAATAAATATGAATCAATAGATTATAAATTGCAAAACACATACTTACTGACATGATTTAGACTACCAAAGAGAAAAATTGTTCCATAAACAAGTGTTATAACAGGGAATTTTATATATCATGCCTTTTTCTAATTCTACTGTGTGTAACTTACTTCTACTAAGTGTTTTACCTTTAAAAAAAAATCTGTATTTTCAAGAAATGATTGCTGAAATCTAAGAAATTAAAAATTATCTGCTTTGCTTAGAAAAGGGATAACTTCGATCAAGCATTATGCCCTTCCCCCTTCATTTTTTTTTTTTTACCTGCTCAGCAAGCAGGTTGCAATCTCTCTCTCGGTTCTAGTAGAATGTATCTCCTCTTTTTATACTAGCGCGCCAAATTCCTGGTTTTTTTTTTTAAACCAACAAGCTATTGAATAATCCCCCCCCCCGTGATATGCGCCCCTAGGCCAGGGCGCATGGGCCTAGGGGATGACCTGTTGAGTAATCCGGGCCTGTCCATAGAAGAGGTAAATGCATAGATCTTTAAAAGGGATAGATAGGTCTTTCTCCTACAGCGCAGCGTATTTCGCCCGGAGAAAGTGGGGTCATAATGATTCTGCCGAGAATCACGTGATCAAGGGACATCATGTCTCCCTCTTCTCGGGCAGCAGTGATACAACAATGCGAAGCGTCGTTAAAAGTCCAGGATTGTCTGAAGATTTTCATTATACTTATGTGAGAAATCTCTATATGTGTGAATCTGAGATTTTCTAGCGAAAGATGGTTCGATGAATTTTATTAAAAAATAAAGACATAGTGAGTAACAGAAATCTTTCTTTCTGCGAAAGGCAAAAAAAAAAAAAAAAAACATGCAGAGTTGAAATTAAGAATATTTTAAGCAATTTACTGTAGATGCCGAGGATTATATTAAATCACTAAAAACAAGCGATGGAAAATTAGTTATAGTATGTCCGCGAAAAACTGGATTTTTAGGTTTTTCTAATTTCTATGAAAAGTGTGCTGGGAAATATGAAAAGTATATAGGTGCCCGAATTCCAGTTCTAAACTGCGTAATGACTTATAAGCTTACTCAGGATCACCTTGAAACTTTTTTTCAGTGCAATCAGGTTATGAGGGGGGCTTCAACAATAATCGTCGGAAAATTTCGAAGTGCGAAAAAAAGATTATTCATTCATACGGAAATTAAAGAGTCCAGTTCTTCAAATTGCCTGATTTTGACAACCTTCAAATGCTAAGATTAAATTTGAAGCGTAACAAAAATGCTTTGAAAGAAAGCCTTTTCTTCCGATTCCTTTGACGACGATTTGGAAAATTCAGAAATCATCTCAATTAACATGACGCAGTTAATTAATGATGTTTCTGACTACGCTGGATTTTTTGTCCGGCAACTGCACTCTGTTGTGAATTGCGACGACTGCAACGCAGTCTTAACTACAACAAATCAAAAAATAGACCTAATAAAATTTAAGAATTTTGGGACACATTCATGTATGATAACTTATTGCAAGATTGCAGCCATTGAAATATGTACATTTGTGAAGAACAACTGAGCGAGAATGAAAAGGTTTTGGGAGTAAAACACAAAAATATAATGTTACTCATGAGACCACAAGAGTTATGAGAAAAATTTCGAATTCCGTTTTTCTAAGTTTAAATAAGCATATGTTGGAAACAGAAGCAGCAGATTTTCTAGCTAAAAAGTTTATAAAATTAATCGTTACTGAATATTTAAGCGTTAGAATGTATCGCGCAGTCAATTCAAACAATGAAAATAATTCACAAAGACCAATAAGTAGAAAAGTAACAAAATTAATATTGTTAAGGGACAATAATCACTAGTTTTCTTCACCCTCGAGTTTAAATTGTCAAAATTATCATATTCTGTGGACGAAAAAAAAAGAAGAAAAGAAAAATTGGGGAGGGGGCGGAAGTCAAATGACCATTCATGTAGTTTATAATTGCAAATGAATTTATTTTCTGAGTATACTTAAAAAAAAAAAAAAGAAAACACTGAAGTTGCTTAAAAATTAGGAACAAACCAAAGTTATTGGTTTGGCTAATATAGTGTTTGTGCGAAACGTATGTGAATATTAGAATATTATTTAATTGAGTTGATATTCGATACTATTTACATTTGTATTTCTAATTGGTTTATGGTTTTAGATAGGGTTTTATGTTAAATTGTTGCACTGGCTTCAAAAGTTGTGGGAAAAAGCACGCAATGAAACTATTTATCCGTATTTGAAAAATTTGATTGAAATAAAAGAAAATTTATAAGGTCAATTTTTGTTTAAGATTTTTGAAGACGTCTATTTCTACTCAGTATTTAAAGCACTTGAAAAACTGTTTAAATAGCTTGTGCGTCTGCTTCAAAAGTTATGATTGGGAAAATGTCTAATGAACCATTCCATGAAAAAGCTGTCATTTCGTCCCACATTTCATTAAAAAAGTAATAACTTAAAAAGATAACAAAGAACATTTTTTGCAAAAGTACAACAAATACATTTGCGGTATCTTAATGGAAAATTTTTTTTTACCTTTTTTAATTATTACTTTCAGTGAAAAATATGAGGTGTTACGTGAGGGACAGAGTGTTCCCTTTTTCTTTAATATTGGTTAAAATGCTTTAATTTAACCCATGCTTAAAGGGGGTTTTAACCCTTAAAGCATTTAACCCATGGGTTAAATGCTTTAAATTCCCTTAATTGTGCAAATGATCGAGGCGCAAAGTAATACTCTTCGATAAGGGAAACAGTTTCTTGAGAGGGGTGTCCCTTGATCACGTGATGTCCAACGGGGGATGTTGACGCGCGCTCTGAGGAGAAAAGTGGGGAGAAGGCACATCTATTCTATTTTAAGATCTATGGGTAAATGCACTAGCACTTGCCACAGTGAAGCATATTTTTGTGCCTTTTTTAAACTGTGGGCCTACACTATCAATTACCATATTTGAAACTTAATGAGCATATTATAGCCCTTCTCTTCCTTAATCCGTCCCATTTTTTTTTAAAACTGCCAGAATGTCAATTTGTTCAATTTTTTTTCAAACCTCAAATTTGATTCATCATTGGCTATTATATAATGTACATGAGTTAGTAGTGACCACATTGCTGTTTAGAAGTGGCTACTGGGTGGCCACTACTAGATCACACAATAATATTATGTCAGAAATGAGGCAGGTTTTTATGTAAAGAGATTATAACCTATTAATAGGAAAATTGAGTTGATTTATGAAAAACCTTCCTGATTCAGTAGTGGCCACTCGGTGGCCACTTTTGAATTTCCCAACTTTTTTGGTACCAGTAGTGGCCAGGTAAACTGTCAGCCAAAAAAACAACTATTTCGAGTTGAAAACGTTCCAAACGTGATCTTTCACATTTTATAACATGGTTACAGCTCTAAAAATATTATTTTTGTGCATTGTTCTATTCATAATACAACACAATGTTTATATACCTCGTTACGGAGAAGCGTTTGAAGACAGCAGAAAAAACATCAACAATCCAGACGACCGTACTAAATAGTTGATAACAATTTTCCATGATGCTCTATCTACTCCTCCTTGAACTGCCCACTACACTATAGCCTGAGGTCTAACCTTCTGCAAGTTTGAATCCAGTGGGACCCCTAGAATCCTTATTTTTAAAATATAAATCTTAAAGTGGCTACTACTGAAGCAGTGGCCACTATTGGTGCATTTACCTTAGTATGGCTGACGATCGGCCGATGCATGATGACGTCATTTTTCAGTTCACAGGCATCGACTCTAGTGCGGTGATGCGTGGAGACAGATCTAATCCGGCAGTAACTGTGGAATGTCCCACTGCACGACAAAGTGGAATAATGGTTTGGGGCGCAATTGCGTACAATTCCATATCACCTCTAGTTCGTATTCAGGGCACTATGACGGCCCAACGATACTTGGATAATGTGTTGCGGCCGGTGGCAATCCCTTACCTTCAAGGGCTACCTAATGCAATTTTACGTAATGCAATAACCTAATGTAATTTTACCTAATGCAATTAACTAATGTATTTTTACCTAATGCAACACAAGGCAGTTACAAAAAAAATTAAATAGACCAATAGTTGACTATGCGGGTAACGCAAACATTCCTTCCCCTAGTTATCTATACCTTTCACATTGATGAATTTTCGGCCGTATTTCATTTTTCGTCTGGAAAATTATCTATCGAGTTTGATTTTGAATAGATAATATTTTTGAACAAACGATTTTCAGTACAAAACACTTTCCATTAGAATAAGAGAGATATGGGCAAAAGAAAAAAAAAAAAGAATGATTTTAAAAGAGTGAAACTATTTACATGTTAGTTTTATCATTAAAATATATCTTAAAAATTAACTACACTTAATGTTTTGATTGTATGGTGCCTTTGATGAGTACGATCGTACTCTGGAACTGAAAAAAAAAAGAAGGATAAGTAGATTTTATTTTCATTTTATTATTTTTCTTTTCTTCATTTTTGTCGATTAGAATGGTAAAGATGTTGTGGGCAGTCTTTTCAAATGGCAGACTGCACGATGCTGAGCAGCAAACCAGGAAACATCACGATCAAGGAAATTCAAAAAAAATCCAAATTGGTGGCATTCGAAAGAGCATTGGAAAACATGTTTATGGCACTGAAACTACGTGCCCTCGTGACCACGTTATCGAAATATGATGTCTTAAAAATTGCCGAAATTTTTAGTAAAGTCTCCAATTTTAGCGAGTTTTGTCCAGAAATGGAAGGTACGGCGCGAATTCAACACCTGCATCTGACAAGACATTTCACTTCCATATTTGGTCACTGTTCCGGATATTAACGTGCAACTGTATAGGGGAAAACGCCACAGCCCGAAATATTTGTTTTATTTTATTGTAAAAACAATGGAATTTTTTGTTATTCTTAAGACTGCCTGTTAAAAAATCTGATGTTTAAAACTTTTATGCTTCTGCGGGTGAAATATTTCCACTGAAAGAGTTTATTCGATGATGAAACTGTTTTGAAAAAAATATGATAACCGTAGAGAAACGGTAAACCAACTTTAAAGTCTTTTTTTTTTTGAAAAGTCGTAAATCTGAAGTCTTCAACAGTATCTAAATACGAAGAAAACAACATTTTTAAATATTTCAAACCATGTTCTCAAATTAAAAAAAACGATTTCTGTCAGTTATTTCCAGTGTGTTTATCGTTATGTATATCGTTTTCAAGTTATGTGTAAACCCTCTAACAAGTCAAATAAAAAAAAAACTGTATTGATTTTTATTTTGCTCGTATTTTAATTCCCTTTTAACGTGAAACATAATTGGTAAAAGTGACTTCAGTATTTTTAAAAATGACTGAATAACATGCAATATGATGTGCATTTACGTTATAGCGACTTTCAGTTGCAGTGACAGACTTTTTCGAACTACAGGGGTTGTTGTAATGAACGTCGACTATAAAATTTTTGATAAGAATCTGTTATGAAGTAATTTCCGACATCGTTAGTTTTGCTGTGCAAATTTTTGACATTTACTATCCGTTGTTTTCTTTTTTTTAATTATTATTTTTTTCGATTTTAAATTAAACATTTTCGCTAGCAGTGGTCAGACAATAAAACTTCATGAATGATAATAACTTTTGAAAAAATAAATAAGAGCTGGGATACTACAATCCATGATCATGTTCTTTCAACATCAAAAACTATTCATTTTATTTTCAATATATAAGCTTTAATAAGCATGTTTTTTTTTTATTTATTCATATTAATTCTCGTACATAATTATTAATTACTAACAACACATTTCATTACAAGAGTACAAACTTAAATTAGTTAAGTAAAACACACTTGAAATGCACTTAAATTCTGAAATGCATTATTATCACGATTACAAAGTTAAATCCTACGTTCAATTTCGTTATAAAGTTGTAGCTCCTCTGGATAAAGCTCACTAGTTTCCATTTCACAGGCTTCATGGACAATTTTTAATTTTACCCACACAAGTAAAGAGTTAATTCGAAACATCGTTTACGCGCTTTGCAGATGACCAGAAATGGAAATGAGAGTCTTGCTAGACGCAGGCGATGAAATCACGTGGTATTTTCCATTTCTTGCCAAGTCTTTAAATTTGGCGAATTTTCGTAAGATTTCGACAGACTTTGACCCCCCATATCTCAAAAACAAAAGGACGAGGGCACACAATATTTGGGTCAAATTTTTTTCTAAAGATACTCTTTCGAATGCGACCATTTTTAACTTTTTTCATGATTACTGAACTCGTGATGTTTCCTGGTAAGATCAGTTCTGAAACAACAGCATACTCCCATATACCCCTTCTTGCACTAAAATGAGAAAAAAAAAAAAAAACAGGTTGAGGCTGGATCGTTTTATGTAGTGATTGGTGACGGAACCAATATCAAAATTTACGTTGGGTCTTCGACCAACTCCACTCTGAGGCATCCTTCTCCTCTGCCAATCATTTGTGCACTTGTCGGTACCAGTGATACGAATGGAATAAAGCTACTCTTTTGGTTGAAGACTAACAAAGACGGTTCACAGTTGCATTACATGCTGCTTTGAAGAACAGGTGGAACTGAATACTGTCGCAAAATATCGGGGGATTCCTCATTTCCATACAGAGCAACCAGCTCCATCTCTACAGTTTCGGCTAAAGCTTCGGGAGTCACTTCAGGAAGGAAAACTATGGTGGTCTGGTCAACCTTATACCAGTTCGTTTCAAAAACACCGCGCAGTTTTGCTTTTCTTAGTCAGACATGGGAAGATGTGGTATCACATCCACTAACTGCGTGAAGAAAAAGTACGTATCCAAGAGTTATTCCATTTTTCCTCGGTTGAATATATATATATATATATATATATATATATATATATATATATATATAACTGAATACAAATTGACTGGACTTTGGGCACTTTTCTGCCCGGAAAGATTTTGAACGTTTGAGACAAATACTGCAAAAAAAAAAAAAAAGGTAGATCCACATCCTCTTCATCATTGTTTACGATCTGTTGAGATGTACTTTTTTCGATGGTGGTTCGGATAATGTTTCAATCAGTTTCTCTAGTTGGTTTTATCTTCAATGCCCTCAAGTCCAAACCTAGGGAGCAACTCGTCATTGAGGTGTCGTTTATTACATGATTTGGAAAAGCGTTACCCCAGGAGCACAATGATGTTGAGAAGTCAAACATAATCCTATAGCGTTAGCGCGCAATCGTTCTGGGTGGTCATTCCAAACTACTTACGTTCCGACTTCGAGATTTCCCGTCACGTGATCGATGTTGTCAAAAAAAAAATCGCAACGTTGAATTCTGAACAGCTCGCAGCTGTCTCTCGAAGAGGCGCCGATTTTTTCGATTAGTTTGGTCGGCCAGGAGGTACACGTGACTTCTTCCAACCAATGTCCTTTCAGTGCAGCTAGTTTTGTTTTGTTTAATTCTTGTACGGAAAAGCGCGAACTTTGACGACTGGCACGCTAATGGCTATTCTTCAAAGAATACGTTTTACGTTACAAAGAATCACACCGAAATAATTTTAGATTTTCTTGAAGCAAATCCAGATGTTCTTAAAAAATAATTCTCCGAGAATTTTAAAAAATAGTACACAAAGGAAAAATGGCAGAGGGCTCCGGTGCAAAAAGCTTAGTCGAATGGCAAAAAGTAAGTCGTATTTTTTGCATATTTCAATATTACAGTGTCTAAAACAAAAATCGAAGAGGTTAAAACAGCCAATACATAAATTTGATAAAAATTATCCGTAAATTTTGTTGATTTACTATATAACACCATCTATATTAGTAAGAATGTCTTATATGAAATATATTTTTCCCAAGAAACTATAATCGAAATAATAATAATAACTTTAAAAAAAATAATGAGACTAAAAAAAAATCTTAACCGTCATAAATGCAGATGAAAAAATATAAATAGTTCGTAATCGTGGATTGAATATTATGTTGTTGCCGTGTCTAATGAAGTGCAGAGTGCGAAAGGTTTAGAGGCATCCAAAAGTCTTGATGAAAAAATCTGCTAATTCAAATTGAATAAAAAAAAACACTAAAATGTAGGGGGGGGGGGTTAGGGAATGGCGCTGACTGCGCCATTGAAATTTTTAAAGGGGCTTGAGGGGTATTTTTTTATTTGGGGGGCTCTTGCTTTTGGAGGGGGAGTCTTCCGGATATTCGGGGGGAGGGGCACCCCTACAAAATGTAAAAGGTTTGTTGTGCTAATTGAGCTTTTGGGGATGGGAGCAGACATAACAGAATATATAATCTTCCATATTAGGATTAGTAATGTGAAAACCAACTCTCCCCCCGCTCCAGTTGCAATTATAACAACAATCTCAGTTTCAAAGACATGTTCCAGATTTTTTTTTCTCTTCTCCTTTAAAATTATAATTAAATAAGCATATGCTAAATAAAAAGTATTACTTCTTCAATATTCCGGTTTTCAAATTCCATTTTTTCTAGGTATTGTTTTCCAAGACCCAATCTTAAGATATCCTCAAAACAGTACTTTTCTAGATTTTTTTTTTTTTTTCAAAACAAGCAACTTGTACCTATGATTACACAATTCCATCTTTATTTTCAAGATTAAAAAGTCAAAACAGCAATCTTGGTTACAAGAGCAGTTTAAAATAAATAAATACTCTGCTTCTGTAAATGTATATTGAAAAATATTCGTAAAAGGAATAAATTTTTCAATCATTATTTCTCTTCAGCTGATAAAGAACTTTAAAGTTCAACCCAAAGGAAAGATCCTAAATTGAAGAAGAAAAGAAAAAAGGAGCATTTTGAAGCATTCTCTTTTCCTTGAAATGCATCATATTATATAGCAGCCAATTTACAAATGCTTACAGTATAATCGAATACAGTATTTATATAATATTGCTAATATTGATGTTGGCGAAATGGAAAATCAAATTTTAGAAACAACTCCCCAGAAATTACCAGCCTTTCTACTGTTTTGTAATTAGTTAATCAATATCAAATTTCAATAAACGAAAATAAATTTTCTTACAAATTGAATTCAATTGAAATTGAATATTGACAGTAGGTAATAAATAAAGAATTTAGGAAAAAGGGGGGGAGGAGGATTTTATAGCAAAAGAAGACAAAAAGAAAAAAAAAGGAAAAATAAATTACCTACGTCAGTGGCGTACCTAGCATGGGTGACACCCGGGGCGGTAATTTGTGATGTCACCCCCCCCCCCCGCTAAAACGCAAAAAAAAAAGGGATTGTATATTCTGTGTAAATTTGAAATTCATACAATTTTCAGAAACAACTAGTACTTTTGTGAAAAACTAAATTTTAAGTGGGATAATGTACAAAAGAAAAATAAAATTTATAAACGCTTTTTACATAAAATTTGCCCTAGACGCATTTGTGCAGGCCGTCGAACGGTCAAAAAAATAAGAGGGAGTAGGAAATTCCTAGCCCCTTAATTATTTCAAATGCATTATATCTTGAAAATTTGGAGTGCCCCCGATTCCCCCCCCCCACCCTTACCTTAATTCCTAAATGATGGGTTTGGTTACAAGAAAGTGGAATCAATGGAAGTTATCAACCGTAGCCGAATGCATTTTCATTCACAAACTAACATTTTACATTGAAAAAGAAGCTCTTAACACGTGTCTGCAATTTAATTCGGATGTTTGTGCATTATAATGTTGTTATTAGTTAAATTAAGCATTTTAAGCTTTGAAAACTTATTGTAAAGCGAAAAATGTTGCATATATACCTATTTTATGTTTTCAGTTATAACCCCCCCCCGCCCCCTGCACCATTTTTGGGGTTGGCCACATCCTAATTCGTTTTCCTCGTGCCAATACCTATCAGAAAAACCAACTACTGCCGTAATTTTATCACAAAAATTCCACGGACAACCACTTTTCCCCTCCCCCCCCCCCTTTCACTATGTTCAAGGTTCCTAACATTCTAATTTGTTTTCTGCTTGCCAATACCTTCCAAAAAAACTCCCATTTTTGTGTCACAAAAATTTAACGGAAAACCACTTGCCCCCCCCCCCTCCCCCAGCGCAGTTTTAACCCCCCTCCCTCTCCTTCACTATGTTCAAGGTTCGTAGCATTGTAATTTGTTTTCTGCTTGCCAATACCTTTCAGAAAAACTAACTCCCATTTTTGTATCACAAAAATTTAACGGAAAACCACTTGCCCCCCCCCCCAGTGCAGTTTTAATCCCCCCCTTGCCCCCTGCACCATCTCCAAGTTTGGCAACATCCAAATTCGTTTTCCTCGAGCCAATACCTTTCAGAAAGACAAACTCCCAAATTGTATCACAAAAATCGCACAATCTCACCTACTTTAGGGCAGTCGAGATTTCGCTCCGCAAATAAGCGCCCGAAAAGTCACTTTTCCCCTTCTTTTGGCGATTGGAATCGCTACTTCGATTCGATTCGATTCGATTCAGAGTCACAACTGACTTCAACTGCATTTATGTCGAGGGCTGCATACTAAGTGCCTTGCCTCCATTATTTTATATACCGATAGATGGCAGCACCATCACCGGATCGAGCAGTTAATGAGAATTTAGAACTAGTCCAAGAGCTAATAGCTACCAGAGGTATCGTTTCACTTGGAGGACATTAAGACCACGAGCATATTTAACGTCGCCCAGTCCCCTTTAATGACGACGGTGGGTCTTCGACCAGCAAGGATCGAACCCGAGGCCCTCCGGCCCCGAGTCCAATGCCTTACCGATCAGGCTACCACGGCCGAATCGCTACTTGCGAGAATTTCCTTTCGAGACCGCTTTTTTCCCTATAGCGCCATCTAGTGAGGCGATCAGAACTAATCTCGCAAGGTGAATTTCGAGCTTGGAATAAGCACCCTGATGTATCCGAAGACAGTAAAAACGTTCCTGAGACATTCCAGTTCTCCAATAAATTTTAACATGAGCATAATTCATTAAACTCACCGAAAAGCACACAGCTCAGTTGTTTAATATGTTACAACTATGGATTAGGTTCTTTCAGGCTCTCCTATAGCTTCATTAGAACCAGTTGATTCATTACACAAGTATGCTCACAAACTAGGCGAAAATTTATTGATTCGCAAAACCGTGAAGTTTCTTCCAGTGTACATAAAAATCCCTTGAATTCAGCCATTTTTCACATCTCTTGTAAATAAAGGCGAGTATTTTTTGCGAAGAAATTGAGACCAGTTAAGTGAAAAAGTCGAAGCATTTTCGTTTATGTTTCTAGGTGCATTCCTATTTTCCATACTTTCTGCTTGAATGATTTTTCAATAAGTAGAAACATCCGACAATATTGCACTTAAGGTGTACAAGGGATACATTTTTCATTCTAGGTTTTCACGCTAAAGCTTTACGTTTGCTATGATGAACCTGGAGCCTGGACAGTTTCATTTGCTTCTGCAAAAAGAATGAGTGAACTTTCATTTTCTTTTATTCTTTGTTTCTCTGCTCATCTGTCTTAGGATAATTAAATCTCATTACAAATTCTTCTGATATTAAAATTATTTTCCATTCAAAATAAAACTCGGTAGGGAACTTTCCAGTTGAAAAATGAAATACGACCGAAAATTCATCAATGTTAAAGGCATAGATACGTAGGGGAAGGAATGCTTGCGTTACTTGCATACAGCTGTCAATTATTGAACTGTTTAAGTTTTCTATAACCGCCGTGTTTTGCCAGCACACATACTTACACTGGAGGACAAAATTAAGAGATTGAAGACAAGTTCACACATTTCTCGGAAAATAACACATAAAACCTGGACAGCTGATAGCCATATAACGGCACTATGGTGCTAGTGTCGCTGAGATGAGTTTACGTATTCTTGTGAGCATTTGCTAAGGCAGCAGGAGGTATCTGGAGGAAGTCTGCAGCCAGCTGCTCAGCTTATTCCACTCAGCAACACAGTGCGAATTGTATTGTGTTTCTTGAATAATCTTGTTGTTTTTTGTTGGTTTTTAGGTTAAATGAGTGAACATCATCGTTTAGATGAAGGTATGAGGGGGAAAATTGTGGGTAGACTTGAGGCAGGATAGTCCCAAGCTCAGTTTGCTAGGGAATTGGGTGTAACTCCCAGCCTTGTTTCGAATTTGTGAAGTCAGTTTAAAAACAGTAGAACAATGTCCAGAAGACCAGGACAAGGTCATCAGAGAGCAACAACGCCCAATGAAGACCAGTATTTGTTACTTATAGCCAATCGCGAGAGGAGGTCTACAGCGACACAACTGTCTAGGGATCTCGCTGCTGCCGCCACACAAACATTTCTTTCAAAAAAGACAGTTGCCAGGAGGCTCGGAAAAGAGGGTTGTATGCCAGGAAGCACGCCATTTGCATCCCACTCACTCACTCCCACAAAAGAGAGCTTGTACAATGGTGCAGACAGCACCAACACTGGACAGAGCTCCAATGGGCTAATGCTCTTATCACAGATGAATCCAGATTCAGTCTACAATCTGATCCTCGGTGAATAATAATATGGAGGGAACCTGGGACCCGATGCCATCCCAGTAACATCATGGAAAGGGACCATTTTGCTAGTGGAGGAGTGATGGTTTGGCCAGGGATCATGCAAGATACCCGCACACCTCTCTATGTGTTTGACACTGGTTCCGTGAATGCCCAGAGGTACATGCAGGATATCCTACAACCCTATGTGCTTCTTCTCAAGGGTGCTGTTGGCCTCGAATTCGTTTTTATGGACGATATTGCTCGACCACATAGGGCTGTCTTGATTGAGAAGTGTCTGGAAAGCGAAGATATTCATCGAATGGATTGGCCAGCCAAGTATCCTGACCTCAACCCAATGAACATGCTTGGGATGCTCTTGGGAGGACCATTTCGATATGCCAACCCTCACCCAGAACCATTCTAGAGTTCAAAACTACTCTGGTGGAAGAGTGGGAGGTTCTGCCACAAGCACTCCTTAACTCTCTTATTAACAGCTTGCATACTCGTTGTTCATACTGTCTATCTGTCAGAAGTGATCACACACCATACTAGAGGCGACCACATACCATACAAGCCTCACTTTCATTTCCATCTTTCATCATGAAGTTCAGTCTACATTGGAATGTTGGCAATAACTCTTGCCAATGAATGGCACTTTGTTTTTTGCTTTGCACATATTATTGTCATACTATAAGTAATATTCATACCAAATTTCATTCATTTTTAAAAAGTATTTCTCGATATATTTGGGAAAATGCCTTCCATCTCTTAATTTTGTCCACAAGTGTATATAAACACGCATTATAGTTTTTAGCATAGGATCTTCCATATTGTCTTGAAAAGTGTTTTGTCTCATTTCTTCAAAAATCGAATTTTCCAATTATTTGTTTGTTTTGCGATTGTAAAAGAACTATTGAATCTAAAGATTTCATTTTTGACTTAAATGAAGACCAATTAAATGTACTGTAACAGTAAATCCAGTTTTTTTTTTTTTTTTTTTCAATTAGAGTGGGAATTCATTTTTGGCGTGGTATGTGATCAAAGCTTTCATTTTTCGTCAAAAATAGCCAATTTGTGAAGCACGATATCTCCTAAACTATTGGTCGTACAGAACGCCACTTGAGCTTAAATTAATCAAAATTTAATGTGCGCTTTAAAATGGGTATCCCAATTAAGTATCAAAAGTTGGATAGTTTAGAAGTCATAAAGGAAAAACTACAAAAAGTCCGAAAATTTCGCAAATTACGCAGCGAGCACAGGTTTTTTGAAAACTGCAAACTTAGATTTACACTTACCTAACTGACGCAAACAACATATTAAAAAATCAAAATTACATTGTGTTTTGCGATTTAGTCCTTCTTTTGTATAATATGACTGAACTACTGAGTCTCGTCTCCGCCACAGAGATTCTAGGAACAAGAAACCCTTCGGTTAGTTAATCAATGGGATCATGGTGCTCAGGCCTATAGTGCACACTTCGAATCAAGTCTACTTTTAGACCCATAGTATCGTTTGGTATCTTTTCATTAGAACACCCCTTATAGAAACCAGTTTTCAAGAGGAAGCAGAAAATCGTAGCCAAGAAATTTCTAATAACCATATTCTCCAGCCGAGTTGACCGCCACAAGACATCCGAACCGTTGCTGATTGAAGCCTTTTGATGGGTTAAAGATATCTTTCATCGGCGGGTCGGGTGTCTCACTGTAGTTTAACTCGGCTGGTGAATATAACCGTATAGTTCTTCGTTTGGTACATTTATCAATGTTTCTCGCAGTGAAATTCAATAACTCTTGTTTCAATAAACTCGCGAGAAACGGCATCGTTGAAAAAACATTGAACTGAAAGCGAGATTATTCACACTTCGGCAGCTATTCAAGGGATTATGGTACAAAAACTTTTTCACGTTGATAGCCTAAATGCAACTCCAATGTTCAATCTAGAAGACTATCTGTGGTGTGGTTCATAGATATTACTTTTATTGCTATAGGGTTTTTGTTTTCTTTTAAGTTTTACTATACGATTTCTTAGAACCTCTCTCCGTTTTCATTTCCTATTTCAAATACAAAATTCCGCATATAATTATCAATTTAAACATTTTTAACGGACTATTTTTAACGGACGGTTCCCAATTAGTTGAAGTGCGGAAACAAGTTTTATTTATTTATTTATTGTTTTGATTTATTTATTTTTTGTGTGCTATTTTTTGAGCATTTTTCTTAGTTTTGCGGATGGAAAAGGTATTTTTGCAGTAGTAACTGCCTTTACATCGTTCAGAAGAATATAGAATCTTCTCAACGTCAATTCAAATAAACTGATAAAACCTACAATCTGAAACTCTAAAATAGAAAAACCTTTACCTTCTCTCCGGGTTCTTTCTGAGCACCGGGTTGTCTCGAGTTCGTACGCAAATTTCAGTGTCTCTGCTTCTTCTTTCATTTTTGCTACTTCTTCATGGTGAAGCTGAAAAGGAACATTTCAGAGTTTTTCAATTTTTAAATGGAGTCCAACAAACTAGACTCAACTTAAAGCCCAGTGTCCTTTTCCTCAGGCTTCTTGTGGAGCATTAAACGAGCATTGGTACATTTGAAAAAAAGTATGAAACTATTTTCCCTTGTGCACATTCCTCAGAAAACCTACATACTTTCCATTCCAGTAGTGATCTACACCGACGGTTTTACCGATCCTGATGTATCTGACTTTGGCTTTTATTATAATGGTGTTTTTGAGGACTGAATACTCAACAAATTTTGAGGCTGGGATGGAGGCTATTGATCAAGCGTTCTCTGAATTTCCTTCTATGATAAGATATTATCCCTCGATCATAAGAAGTCTGTCTCTTTTATTGATTCTCAGGCAGCAATTTTAGCCTTTTGTTCTTACCAAATGATGCTGATCAGTTCATAAAAGGTGCTTGTTGACTATCTCAGCCGTCGAGCCGTCTTACTCTAATCAGAGCTTGTTCTATGACAAAAAGAAAGAAAATGTCAGAAATGTACATACGACAGCCCAAGTCACTAGAAAAAGCTGTGAAAATCTTCTGACTGGTGACTACTTACTCCTCGGGAATTTCCGAGGCATATATTGCAGTGGCTAGCTTCCAAGTCGCCATTTTCAAAAAACTTTTTGTTCGGGCGCTTACACCTTATATAGGTGATGTTTTTTTTCCCGCCTGCCCTCTCTGCTCTACAAAGGAATGCGGAGTTATTGTCTTTGGATTCTTCTCGGAGGCAGGTTAAACCATACCCACTCCTGTTTGTGAAAATTGCAACACCACGAAGGTCTTACGCGAGTGAGCTGAAAATTGCAGGAAATGTAAAGTAGGGCATGATATGCAAATGATTAGAATTGCAAACCGGTAGCGCATGCGTATGCTGAGCAGCGCCCTATGAACGGCGGATCAAACCGAATATAAATAGACGGCTGTAGGGAGGCGTGTATGATTATCGGTGGGTATATGCTAGAGTAAACGTTAACTGAATCTTTACTATGCCTCTTCGACGAAAGAAAGTGAAAATTGAGCAAATTTCGGAGTTTGAACGGGCAGAATCGTCGGCCTTCGTGAAGCTGGATTGTCTTATCGTGCAGTAGCCGCGCATGTGCAGCGTAACAGCAGCACAATCATGCGTGTTTGAAAACAGTGGACGGACGAGCGTCGGACAGCTCGGAAATCCAGGAGTGGACCCCGAAATGTGACGTCAGCTCGCGATGATCGACACCTGGTGAGTATGGCGTTGAAGGACCGCACAGCTTCTTCTAGACAATTGGTAGCACAGTGGTCAACAGCTGCAGGTGTTTCATTGCGTGCTTCATCAATTCGGAGACGTCTGCAGCAGCGTGGGCTGCGCGCAAGGATTCCTTTATACAGGATTCCTCTCACGCAAAATCATCGCCGCCTGCGGCTACAATGGGCCAATGTGCATAGGAGCTGGCGTGCAGATTGGCAGCAGGTCGTCTTTTCTGACGAATCCTGCTTCAATTTGTGGCACCATAATGGCCGAATTTGTGTCAGGCGCTATGCCGGTGAACGGCACATTCCGGAGTGCATTATCGAACGCCACAGTGGACGAACACCCGGAGTTATGGTTTGGAGTGCCATAACATATCATGAACGATCACAATTGCTACTAATTGTGAGCAATTTTAACAGTACCCGATACATAAACGAAGTTTTACAGCCTCAAGCTATTCCTTTCCTGCAAGGATTGCCAGGGGCTATATTCCAGCAGGATAATGTCCGTCCACATGTCGCCAGGACTGTCAATTCCTACCTTGATTCGCAGCAGGTACAGCTTCTTCCTTGGCCTGCATATTCCCCGGATATGTCACCGATTGAACATGTGTGGGATTTCGTTGGGCGGCGTCTCGCACGTGATCCTCGTCCTGTTGCTTCGACAGTCGAACTTTGGTTGCGCATACAAACAATATGGAATACTTGAAATACACCGCCAGCTTAATCATTTCCAGCCGAGGAGTGCAGTTTCATGCTTATAAGCACTCATCAGCCCGGCATAGGAAAGTGATTGAGCTGGTAATGAAAAACCTCTTACGGAAGCCAAGAGTGCCAAACAAACTGGTAGCTAATATAGAATTAGCACAGACCAGACGAGTGACCGAAGCAATGGCTCGATTCAACTTGAAGAATGAAGGCAAGGCATGGTATATTCAGTAAATTGCCGCCCATTAGCCAGGGCTAAAGCAGAAATACATGAAATACACCGCCAACTCAGTCATTTCCAGCCGAGGACTGCAATTTCGTGCTGCCTGAAAATGACTGAGCTGGCGGTGTATTTCATGTATTTCTGCTTTAGCCCTGGCTAATGGGCGGTAATTTACTGAATATACCATGATTGCCTTCAATCTTCGAGTTTAACCGAACCATTGCTTCGGTCACTCGTCTGGTCTGTGCTAATTCTATATTAGCTACCAGTTTGTTTGGCACTCTTAGCTTCCTTAAGAGGTTTTCCATCTACAGCTCAGTCATTTTCCTATGCCGGGCTGATGAGTGCTAATAAGCACGAAACTGTAGTCCTCGGCTGGAAATGACTGAGCTGGCGATGTATTTCTGCTTTAGCCCTGGGTAATGGGCGGTAATTTACTAAATATGGAATACTCTTTCGCAGGCAGATATTCAAACTTTGTTTCACTCCATGCCAAGTCGTGTAGCAGCTCTTATTGCGACGCGTGGTGGCCACACAAAATACTAATTTCTATCTATTTTTATTGTTTTTTTGGTTTGAAAATGTAATCATTTATTTGTACTATTACCACTCAACTGTGTATTAAATTTCATTCAACTATGATGCTTCCTTCATGGTGTTGCAATTTTCACAAACAGGAGTGTATTTAGATTAAGGTTTTAAATCCTACATCTGGGCTAAGGTTCGCGGATCGTAAAGCAGAAAGATAATGCCCTGAACCATGCTTTATACTTGAATCCGTGTTTTCAATTCTCGGAGATAATTTGAACAAAAGACGGGTTTACTTGCTCATTCCCCTAAGAAGATAGTCCAGTGAAGGACTTGATAACTACATACGGTGGACTTGACTGCATTTAGTGCCTCTACTTTGTCTGTTAGTCTATGAATAATAGTTCATTTAATTTTTACTCCACTAACTAATTCACTGCCATAAAAACATTTGAAGATTAATTACTTCTGCAATTTACTTTGCGTCTGGCGATTAATACATATTCTATTTTACCATTTGACTTGATTTTTTAATTTCAAATGGCAGAGAACTTGACAAATTAAAATACAAACAGAACTAAAACGAAGAACAAGGTGAAAAAAAAAGTAATTGTCTAATTCGGCTTCTTGCCTCCCAGTACCGTTCTACCAAGGAGCTCGCTCGGCTATTTGACTGATCCAAGCTGGAATATTTCTCTCTGATCAATGTATATGTCATTAAATTTGTATCATCAGCAGAGATAGAGACCCAAATTGACTTCTGAGCGTCAGCGGCAAAATGTAGTCTTTATTCAAACATACTTTTGTTTCCTCGATTATTAAAATATTCTACCTTTTTGATTCCATTTCGACACAGACCGATGTGTTAAACACAACGTCGTTTTACATAAAAGCAACTTTTCTGTCTAATTCTCTTTTTAATAACAAATTTGATTTATTACTCATCTTATTTCGCATTAATCGTTTACTCTAAATATTCTCAATGGTAGTTGCTACGATTCTCCTTGTTTTGCGACTTCTCCTAAAAACCCTGTACAAGATGTATAATCCGGATTTAATCAGTTGAGGGTACGCAGAGACAATGACATCGAATTTCGGTTAGAAATGAAAAAGAAAAAGAAGTAGCTACATGTCATAATTCACACACAGGTTTTACACAAGTATTCTGATTAATTTGTTTTTGTGTTCGTTAAACCCACTCAACATCTTGAGTTATAAGTAACAGACAAAGATAAACGTAAGTTTGAACTGTTATTCTTAAGTTATGAATGAAACATTTCCGTCTTCGTCGATGAAACCAGTCATTTCTATTCGAAACTTTCAAATGGCAAATAATAATAATAATAATAACAATAATAATAATAATAATGTTCAGAGTTCGGTGCAGCTTCAAACATTCTTTCAAATGACGACACAGTTCTTAAGAAAACACAGGAGATTTATTTACAATATGTACAAGAAAGATAGTTAACTGCTAAATTAACCATAGCAATTAGGCAAATATCAATTAACACTGTACACTCAACGGTCCCCCACGTATTTACATAAAATACGCAAAAAAAAAAAAAAAAAACAGCGCAAAAGGCTTCAGAAAACAGAGTTTATCCACTATCAGTACAACGGCTCAATCGAGACGGACTTTTTATAATGCGGCACGGCTGTTTATAGACATCGAAAGAGAGCTTCTCAGATATTCCAGAAAATCCTACACCGTTCTACCACTTTCTTATTTCTTTCCATTCACAAATTTTATCATTCAGAAATGAGGGGACCGTATACTTCAGCCGAATGTACGGGGGCTGTATATTCATTACAAGAAACTATTTACAGGTTACGTTGCTACAATAATTTTAGATGAAAGATAATTTAATAAACGCCAAATTTAGCTAGATTACGACAAATTAATCACAAAAATAATTACTATTTATAGAATTTGTAACAATAATAATAATAAGACTGACGCAGTTATCCACACCATCTCCAAATTTCTACCAGGATTCAAGCCCTCATGAAGAGATGATCCAATTTTCAAAGTTTTTAGACAGTTTTTCAAAAGAAATATATTACCTTTTCTACCATTTCCAACTGTGACTTCAAATTCTTCTTTTCTTCTTCCAATTTCTTTTTAACATCTACAAGTTAGAAACACCGAAATTAGAACTCATAATCCCCCAAAATGGGATTTAAAAATCGTGACGTGCTGTCGCTTTCTAACAGATTTTTTCAAAGTAGCCAAATAAATAAATAAATAAAATAAAAACAGAAAATTAAAAAAAAAATAAATAATAAAAAAACAACTGGCTGAAGTGTTAATATTGCACAGATAAGTGTAGGTTTACAATTCTGATTTTAGTGCAGAAGCATACGTGCCTGGTGCATTGCTTTCCCATGATTTGTGTATTGTGTAAGGGTAGTCAAGCTGTGGCACATGAAGAGGCGGATTGCCTACTAATTATAATTGAACCAACTGATTGCAAAATTGAAAAATTATTCAAAAGGCCAAGAGGCAAGGATCCTTAAATCTTATTAAATATGTTTTTAAATCTTATTTTATGTATAATAGCATAAAGTTTCATTTTTAAACTTATTCTACAGAGTACAAATAATTTTATACCTTCATTACTATGTAATTCCGAAAAAGCATTCCAAATAGAAGATACTGCATCATTCAGATGAGACAGATCTAAAAAGAGAAAACAGAAATGAATCGTCTCATGAGGGAAATTCAGAAGTGCTCATTAACTAGAAGTGCTCAGTAACTAGACTAGCAAGGGACTTTCAGATTTAGATTATGATACCGGATTTAATAGGCTTAATATGTACAGCCTGGAGCAAAGGAGGATCACAGGGGAAATGATTCAGTTGTTTAAATTTATCAAAATGAATGATGTTAATAGATTAAATTTTTGTACCGAAAGCAGGACGAAGGGTCATTGTTTTAAGCTATTCAAATCTCAGGCTAACCTGGAAATAAGGAAAAAAAAACCACTATTTTAGTAGGGTTGTGGGCACTTAGAACAGTTTACCGGAAGAGGTGGTAATGAACAAGGGGGGTGGATAGCTTCAAGAGGGACATTGATCTTCATTGAAGACTAATCTATTGACTAAGACCAGCCTAGCTGGGCCAAGAGCCTGTTGCTGGTCGCCACAATTGAATTTGTAAATAATAATAACGACAATTCGAGCAAATGGAAAACTGTTTTTGAAAAAAAAAAACAATATTATATGTCTTGCACGATCATATTAATTAAATGTATGAATTAAAAAAGGCATTTTACAGTAGGAACAATTTCAAAACTTGGGTGTTTCAAGCTCGAAGCCCATTGCCAGTCAAGCTTTAATGTTTTAAAACTTTTAGCTTACAGGAGCTTTTTAAACAATGCCCAAGGTTCAAAGAACTCTATCATTTATGTTCAGCCCTTACCCTAACGAAAGTTCCAAGAAAAAATTTGAACTTTTGACATCTTGAATTCAAATTATGCTTTTCGGAATCACGATTGTGTGTGTGTATGCAGGCGTGTGTGTGTGTGTAGACGTGTCTGTGTGTCTGCAGTAGAGATGTAAAACTTCTGGAAATTTTGACGTGGTGGAAAAAAAAAAATCCGTTTTTTTTCCTGGAAAAATTGAAAAATTTGATTATTTTATGAATTAAAATAGTGTTTCTTAATTTTTCTTGGAACATATAAAGAGTTAAGCACTAAAAAGCAATCCAGGCATCTTCTTTTTCTGCTTGACAGAAATACACATAAAGGAAAGTTTTGTTAGAAAAAAATAGCCTTTTTGTTTTATAACCGAGAGCTTTCTTGGTCAAACACGAGAAATAATTCAAATCGTTGGTTCAACCAATAACATTGGGTAAGGTGTGTCTACTAATAACAATTAGGTTTTCCATTTTAGATTGCCTTTGAAACTTGAAATAATAATAGCACTCATTGACATTCAAACACGATTGATATTGTTTGAAAGGAAAATAAGTATGACTTCCTTAACTTGCAATGTAACCTGTCCTGAAAATGAAAGCTTTTGAATCTTGATTTTTTCCAATCCAGTCTAAGTCCAAATCAAAACTAAATAGCTTTTTCTTTATCTTTTCAACAGAAACCCCAAACCAAAACTGTGTAATGGTTTCTAAAGCTGAACCAAAGCTCACTCTCTAGTTTCAGCTAACTATACGACCGTGGTAAGCACAGTAGTAAAAGTACTCATTCCTACACTTCTGAACGAAATTGAGTTATTGTAACCAAGCTGTTCTCTGCTTCGCCTTTTGCTTAATAAATGAAATGTTTTAGGGTCATTTTATCGGGAACTATTTTTTAGAAAAATTCTGAAAAAAAAAAAAAGATTTCTGAATCAAATGCATGGAAGAGCCAAACTTTAAAACGCTCTATCTCAGTTTGAGCTATCTTTCGACGAGCTAGCTTACTTTTCGGCCCGGTAAATCCTCGCTCTGGCTCCGCAAAAAACTGATTCAAAAAATCCCCGTTTCCATGTAAAAAGAGATTTCCCATTGTACCACAGAAAGCGGTTTTTACCCAGCATCCTTAACGGCTAGTAGACGAACTTGTTTCGCGTAATGCATTCTGGGTAAAATTCCGCTTTACTCTCAGAAGCAAGCAGGAGGAGAAAAAATCCACACACACCCTGCAACTAACCGGAATGCGGCGAAAAGCAGGTTTTTTCCCAGGGTCGAGTGTTCATGGAAACGGTCCTAGTAGACCTCAGAAGGAAAATGAGGGAAACGGCACACAATGCGCGTTTCCGCAAATACATGTGTTCAAGTTCTCTTTGATGCCCATGCTTTTTTGGACTACAACCACCAGAGTCGCCTATTCAACCTCTACTCTATTGTGAACTCGGAAAACAAGGCCGCAATACGGCAGGATTGGAGGGCAGTTTTGTCACTCTGTGGGGAGCAGATCAAAAAAAAAAAAAAAAAAAAACTATTTAAGTTTGTTTGGAATTTAAAACTTTTCGTCAAATCATTAAATTAGATTTACAGTTGCTTTAAAACTCTATTTAGCGAGTAAAAAGGTTTTTATTGCAATTTAAAATATTCCGCTAAATAAACAAAAACAGACATCAAATAATATCTTTCAAAAGTAAAAATAATTCTGCAGCGCTATTGTTTATCGCCAAACTTGCCCAGCAACCACGCTATCATAATCCATCCGTCTAACGAAAAAAAAAAAAAAACATCCCGTGGAACATTCAAAAATCATCGTCAGAAAAAAAGAAGAAAATGTCGTACATTTCACTCGGATAAAAACAAATTAAAAGTTTCTTTTCTTTCAAAACAAATCGCCAAAACAATGAATCACACTAACGGTTGCCTTAAAACAATAATCGTAGACTGAACCTGCTCAACGCCTAACGTGTCAAGCGACCACGCTACAGGAACCCAGCCCTTTTGCGAGTGAAGCGGATGTTTTTTCTTTGGCAAAAATAAATGTTTCGCCAAACAAAAAAAAGTATACAATCATATTAACAGTAGCTTTCAAATCTTTATATATTAAGAGCTGCGTTGCCCGGCTTTACCCGGTCTACCTTGAGAACAAAAATTGTGTCAAGTGACATATATTAAACAATTTATTAAAAGAATAACTGCGAAAGATGGATTTTAAAAGCGTAACCATGGAAACATGAAATAAAATAAGTTTAAGAAATCAGATGCAATATAAGGAAATACACAATAGATTCAAAAAGCGTAACCATGGAAACGCGAAAATAAAATGGTTGACAACCTGAATCAAAATGACATATTTCGAAATTGATTTAAAAACGGTTGTAACTTTTTTTCCTTTGAAGATAGAAGCTAATTTTTTCGACCAAAGGTCGAGAGAGATCTGGAGTAAAAAATCTTGCTTTTTTCAATGCTGTCAAAAAGAAAACTGTGGGACAATTCCTTCGCTTTTTATTTATAGATTTAATGAAGAAAATAGTGCCTAAATTTCAGCTAAGCCTAAAAAAGTTCGAGCTAAAAACGCAAATTACTCCCGCCGTAATAAAGTTGGAGCATTGAAATAAATTGTTTAGAACGCAGAAAATTCTACCCGTTTTTAACGATATATAATATTAATATGTGCAAGTAATTTTGTACCCCTTTAATAGCCAATAATAGGCGATTTACGTGAAATTTGGGCCTAAATTTGAATTAAAAAAGAACTATTTCTCGGATTTTTTCGAATTATAGCCTATGTTACTCAGCAGGAAAGCACTTTTCATATAGTGAAAGAATTTTTCAAATAGGTGCAGTGGTTCCGGAGATTACCTCGAACATATAAACACACAAAAACCACCCTCTCTCTTTATAATATTAGTAAAGATTACATTAACAGTAGCTTTAAAATGTAAACAAATGATCACGCAACTCTATTGTTTGTAGCCAAAGTCGCCAAGCCATCACGTTACTGTAATCCAGCCGATCAGTGAGCGAAGCCAACTCCGACCGATTAGCAGTCCGATCTTTTGAACGAAAACTTTCAAAACTTCATATATTGCCTAATTTGTACTTTCCACCAAAGATAAAGATCTTCCACTGCACTGATCTTTTGTGTTCAGAACCACCCTGTTGTAATTTATCTGGATGAAAAAAAAATTTCGTCTTTAAATTCCATCATCTTTTCCCTGAATAATGTACTGATTAGTTAGATAATCCTTAAAGTATTCTTGACATTGGTGCCAAAACTCAGATGGATTTCAGCCGCGAAAAAAATGTTGCTAGTTACGGTACTTTCTGATTATTTGGTTATGGAAACCTAAAGCAACGATCCTTTCTGATTATTTGGTTATGAAAACCTAAAGCAACGATCCGATCACATGTTTCAACTACGACGACAGTTGCGTGAACCTTCCAGTACTTTACTTTAAAATATATCTTGAGACCTAAAATCGTTGTTTTCAAGAAATGAAGGCTTCACTCTCTCTCTCTCTCTACATTTTATCTATTCTCAATTAACATATCACAGTAGGAAATTTCATTACAAAAAGTAGAACTGGCTTTCTTATTGTCATTTGGCAACGGGTTAAATATTTGTTTCAGTTCTCGCTCAACAATAGGTTAAAATAAATATTAATCATTTGGGAGATATAACCATCCAATGTTCAAATTAATTAATTAATTAATGAAAACGTTTCCGATTCGATCTATCGCGCTTCGAAACCATGCTTGCCACAACTTAATTACACACAAAAAATTTGATCAAAATCGGTACAGCCGTTTAAAAGCCTTATGGTGACAAACGCCCGCACAGAAGATTTTTATATATTAAGATGAGGGGTGTTCGTGATTAAGGGGTTCGGTAAGATTTTCACTGTATTTGCAGAATTAAGAAAATTTATAATACGCTGTTAAATAAAAAAAACTAAACAATTAATAGTCTTTCGCTGCTATTAGTAATTGTTTAGTGGCAAATCAAATATAGATGTAACAAAAAATTTCTTTGTATATCATATTTTATGTATAAGAGATTCATTAAGTTTACTTGGTAACAGGTGCATAAATCTTTAACTATACTGATAAACCTCTATTGTTTTTGATAAACAATAGAGGTTTAGCAGTAACTTCTTCGAGCAAAACAGTCCTCTTTAAACAAAACGCCCAGAAGTGGTTCCAGGTTTTAAAATAAAAACTTATTCCTTAGAATTTGCTATATTTTATTATGACGATCAGAGACAGAAGAAAAATTGCGTTACTGAAAACTTCTCGACCCCCCCCCCCCCCCCCCCCCCCCCCCCCCGCATGAATGAAATTTTGACAATCGCTATAAATTGATGAATATTGCTAAGTTTGGGCTCCTATCACTCGTTAATCGGGTCCTGTATAAACCTAGACAAAGTTCCGCGAGCATAAATCTCTGCTAGTTATGAGATTTTTCTTAATAGTGCGTAACGAGTAGGAAGATGAAGCATACTGCTAATACAGTGACCTCTCACTTATACGCGACCAAAGGGGACAATGAAATTCTCGCGCACAAGTGAAATTCGCGCATAAGCGAAAAACCCAAAAATAAGCTTAAATGCAATAATTTTTCGTCAGTTATAGTAATACTTATAGTACACTACTAATACTAATGAATAAATATGCATTTAATTTCAGTTTACGCATTGTTATTTTAAAAAAATGGAGTTGTATGTTCTGTCATTTTTTGTACACTGTACAGCACATAAGCGAATACCTAAAAAATGTCGCGTGATCAGAGCTATAGTCTACGAGGATGCAAAAGATCCTCGAAAGGCAACGTCAACGCTTACCGCTTGAACACGACTTTTAAGGACGACAACCTTTTCGTAAGTAACCCGTTCTCCCCTCTCGATGTCAATCACAAAACTAATTCCACCCCCAATTCCTCACTTGTGCAAAAAAGAACGCGTGTTTGGAAGAATTCGAACAATGGAATAAAGGCGTGTGAATGCATTTCTAGAGACAGAACAAGAAGGGTACAAATCTTCTGATAAGCAAAGCGTAAATATGCGATTTAACAAAAGCTTGAAAATTTTTTATCGCGCATAAATGAAAGGTGCATTTTAGCTTTCGCGTATAAATGAACAAGAGTTAACATTGTTTCCCTATATCGCTGGCCCGGCCCGTGAGAAAAACGCGTATAAGTGAAAAACGCGTTTAACAGAGGTCGCGTATAAGCGAGAGATCACTGTAACTGTGTCCCCCATTGCCATTGCAGATCCTACCCCTTTTCCGGGTTTTCCTCATTTTCCTTTTCTTATAGGAATTTTCTCTTCTCGTGTCAGGGTGGTATAGGGAGGGCAATATGATACTTTTTGCAATGAGCCAAAGTTTGGTTTTCACGCACGGAAGTAGAGGGCAGTGGGCCACAGGGGCGGACACAGAAATAACTTTTGGAGGAGGCCCGGAAGCTGAACAGCGCCCCCCCCCCCCCACCACCACCACCACACGCGTACAATATGTATTACAGTTTTCCTGACTTTATTTTTAAATATATTTTTTTTAGTATCACTTAACGCCAATAAATCTACTTTTCGGTTATATTATGCATTAATATGCTTTGAATGTGGACATAAAAAGTAATAATTCAAGCAAATTAAATACTAAATTCAATATAATATAACCGATATGCTATAAAATAAACGGCTTTAATTAGGATCATCATAATGATTATCATCATAATCATGTCATAACGATTATAACATGATGGCAATGTCATTAAATAAACCCATACCTCATTTGAGTTTTTATAAATTAATTTATAATATATTATTAATTTACATACTTATTAATTTATATTATTATAAAATAGTATGTAATTAAGAAAATCATGAATTCCTAACACATATGTTTTGTTGAAGAATTCAGACACTGTATCTTTGATTTTCAAACGAGTTAATGATTTGTTCTTAAAGTCATGATACAATTGGAGTGACACTGACACTTTGATACTACATGCCCTCTTCCATTAATATCATGGTTCTGCAAAGAAACTACTTTGTGATTTCTTTCATTTGCATTTTTTATAAGCTGAGAAAAAAAAGCTATTCTTTTACAAAAAGTTTCCTGGATCGAAATGACTCTTTAAAGCACTCCTTTGCATTTAATTAAAAAATGTTAATTATTGGTTCTATCAGAGAAGAATTAATGGACGAATAGCAATATTACGTTTCCTTGTATTCGAAACCAGTGAGTTAAATGTATTCTATCAATCTGGCCTTTGACTCCAGAATTACATCTTTAGCAAACAAAAATGTTTTCATTCAAAATATGCTGCGTGTTTTGTGTTCGTTTTAACTATAAAAAAATGCTATAGAGAAGTCAAGTAAAAAATAATAAATAAAATAGTTAAATTAATTAATCATTTTGGGGGGCCCGGGCCCCCTGGGACCCCATAAAATCCGTTACAGGTGTCCCCCCGCCCCTTCTTTCTCCACTCAGAGCCTGTTTACTGAATAGGAAAATTAGAGCGCGGCCTCTGTTATTTGAGGCCCTCAAATGGCTAGAACTGTTTTAGCAAATGGAAGAAACCTAATGTTTGGCTACAAGTGGACCCCGAAAATTGTTAAGCCTTATGCCCCCCCGATACCTTAATTGAGGGCCCTTGGTCAAGGTTCTGGGGCTTTAGGGGACCCCAGAACCAATATAAGCATTTGGAACTAAGTTTGATTTACGGAAAAATTTAATAAAATTGAAAACAAAGCTAAAAAATTTTTGGTGTCCGTTCCAACTCCCCCCCCCCCCTGTCTTCCCCAATCCAGATCCACCGAATAACTTCTCTCGGCTGCCTTTTTCCGGGCTACGGGTACGGCCCGGACTTTTTCAGGGATTTTCACTTCTCTCCATAGCAGGCGGTCTAGGGAAGGCTGTTTACTGAATAGGCCTACTAGGCCGTAGCAAATACAGTACGGAGCCCCTGCTACTTGGGGGCCCCAAATGACTAAAACTATTCTAGCAAATGGAAAAAATTGTAATGTTTGACAACAAGAAGGCCACAAAAAGTCTTTGACCTAGGGCCCCAAAATCGTAATCTGAGCCCTTGGTCAATAGGTTTTGGGGCTCCCCTAGAAAAAAATTAGCATTTTAAACTAAGTTTGATTTTTCGAACATTTTTTACAAAATTGAATGAAAACAAAGATCAACAATTTTCGGTTTCGGGCCCCTTTTGGCTCCGCCCCCCCCCCCACCTGCGGTGCGGGGTCTTGCGATACGTAGTTACGCCACTGAGTTATGTAGTTTATCGTTTGGCCGGCCAACATTTAATGATCTGGATGCCGTCGGGCCACAATGACGGATTCGCTCATTTTTGGCCCAACTTTGCTAACGTAAATATCTTTTTCATCTTCAATTTTAAATCCCTCTTTGAGCCCTTATGTTGTAGGGCCTTCCCATTTGTGACGTTTGAGTTTTGTTAAATCTGCCACTGTCAGCCCTTTAGCAGGTAAAACAAAAGGCCATAGTCTCCATGACCTTTGAAAAATGAATAACAAAACCTTTCGGTAGGGGCGTCATAGCTGTTGCGTGTGCCCCGGATTCTATATGTATAAATAAGTTCCTGTTAGACAGCAGTAAAAGATGAAATAGAGAGAAAAAAAAGGAAGGGAGCACCCTTTTTATTTATTTATTTTTATTTATTTATTTATTTATTTTATTTTATTTTATTTTTTTGTCGAAAAGAGAACTTTTTTCTTACATATTTTCAACTAAAAGATTTCTCGGGGGCCCCTCAGAACCTCGGGGCACCTAGGCAACTGCCTACTCTGCCTATTTAGTAATCCGACCCTGGTAAGACATAAGACCTCCCCCCCCCCTCCCTTTTTTATTATTTTTGTGTTTGCCTGTGCAATTGTAAGTCATTTTGAATGACGTTGAAGGAAAGAACGTGATTTTAGCAATATTTTCCCCAGGAAATTTTTCGAAACTGAAGTTCTAAAACCGCAATTGTAGGACACTTTTGATGAAGCTGTTGGAAGGAATGAGATTCGGAACTGTCGCCTGGAGTTTGTCAAAACTGAACTTCTAAAAATGCAGTTTTAGACAATTGTCGATGACACTGAGAAGGTTCAGGAACTCTCAATTCCGTACAATAGAGCCAGAAGGACGTAAGTTACATTACGATAATTTTACAGGACAGGGGGGAGACTTTTTTCGGGCTCATGCAAAGGATCGGAAGCGTGTTCTTTTAACCCTGGTAAAAAATTGAAAAGGATTTTTTTTAAAGAATTCCTTTCATATGGATCGATGCGCAATAGGCTTCTACATACAAAATAAACGGAAAATTGCAATTTTTGGACTTAAGTCCTTCTGGTTCTGAGGTACAGAATTTTCATTTAGGAAATTCGTCAATTTTTCAAAACTGAAGTTCCAAAAACGCAATTTCAGATGGTCTTTGACTATGTTAGGAGAGTGAGAGGGTTTGGGGCTCTCTCTTGGAAATTTTACGAAATTGATGTCCTAAAAATGCGTCATACGCCACCTTTTATGACGTTGAGATAAAAAATTGAACTCGGAACCATCCTCCGAAAATGTTTCGAAATTTGAGTTCAAAAAATTCAATTTCAAAACACCTTCAATGATGTTAGGGGAGTTTGGGGCGCTTCCTCATAAAGTTTTGAAGTTAAAATTCTAAACCCGCAATTTTAACTCATATTTGATGAAGTTAGCAGAAGTGATAAAGTTCAGAACTCCTCCAACCGGACATTTTTTGAAATTGAAATTCTGAAAACGTAATTGTAAGTCACTTTTGATGGCATTTGTCAAAAAAACTTCGGTATTTGCCTCCAAAAAAATTTTTTTTTAAATAAAATTCTAAAATAGTAATTTTACGCTACCTTCGGTGCGGGACCGTAACAAAGCATTGATGCAAGGTTGACTTGCATAGCAGGCCACACCTAAAAAATTTTATGTGGGAAAATTTCATGCATCTTATCCCATGCATCTTACCCAGCCCATCATAGGGTTGCAAAATGATGAATAAAATAACTACAAATGGGAGAGTTCAAAGTGGTGTCTGACTTTCATGACCTATCTTTTTTTCGAATCGATATACTTGTAGAGAGGGAGAAAATCCCACTTAGGTTTAGAAGGGGGTAATTATTAGAATATTAGCACACAAATCAGAAGAATTGCGTCATATCTAGGCGAGAATGAAAATTAGCAATATGAACAAAAATGTTAAGTAATATTCTAGCAGAAACAGGGATACGAAGGCTCTCCCTAAAAAAACTACAGAAATTTTATCTAAGAAAATGCAATTTTATGCAACCTTAATGTTTAGGCTGGGAGGGGAGGGGGGGGGGGGGCAAAGGCCATTCCTGGTAGATTTTTCGCAACTGAAGCCATAAAAACGTGGTTGTAGACCATCTTTAATAACGTTAGAGGAAAATCCAGCATTCGACTAATCTACTCTAGAAATTTTTCGAAATTGGAGTTCTGAAAATGCAATTTTGTACCATGCTCGATGGTATTAGGAAAAGCAGATTCAGAAGCGCTCCTCTGGTTTTTTTTATCAAAATTGTTCTAAAAACAAAAGTCCTAAAGAAAAAAATACACAAACATAAACACCACTGTATACTGTATTTGATAAGGTTAGGGAAGAGACAAGATTGGAACTCCTTCTACAAACTCCTTCCTACAGAATGTTTCGAAACGTAAGTTCCAAACAATAGAATTCTAGACTATATTGATCATGATAGGGAGAAATAATGTTTCGGGTCCTTCACAGTGAAATTTTTCAAAATCTACTTCTTAAAACGTATTTGCAAGCCACCTTTCATAACGTTAGGTAAAAGAGTGGTAGTCAGAGACGCATCCCGTGCAATTTTTTGAAACTGAAGTTCCATAAACGCAATCTTAAATAATATTCGATGATGTTAAGCGAAGGGGGTGGGGGGTTCTTCCCGGGGAAATTCGAGAAATCGCAGTCCTAAAAAACGCTATTGTTGGCCATCACCATCATTCATGTTGTTAAGGCAAGAAATGGGATTTGGATTCTCAGAAATTTTCGGAAATTCAAGTTCTGTAAATGAAATTTCAAAGTCTTTAGTTATGTCAGAGTTTTCCCCAGTAAACTTTTCGAAAGTAAAATCCTAACATGATTTTGGCGGAGGGGGAAGGGGTTTGGAACTCTCCTACGGTAATTTTTCGATATCAGAAGATCTTAAAAATGCGCCTGTGGGTCACCTCTAATGACATTAGCGGAAGTGATGGAGTTTAGAACTCTCTGCCAGAACTTTTTCGAAACTGAATATTCCGAAAGTGCTCTTTAAGAGGATCTTTGTTGATGTTATAATGAGGAGGCATTGTAATCTTTCCGTCGAATTTTCCTCTTTTTTCACTCTTAATTTTAAAGGTAGGGTATTAGTCACCAAAAACTAGGGCATTGCCCTATAATTCCACCACCAGGCTACGGCTCGGCTTTTTGATAAGCTGGCAACTAGAGTTAGTTCCCAAGTTCTCTTATTATATTCGTTTCATTTCAACTATGCAAAGAAAAATCACAATTAACTTTTAGTATCACTGGAACTGGGACTCGAACATTAAAGAATTAAATTCTATCTGAATTTCAGAAAAATGTCGCAGGGTTTAAGAAATAAATAAAAATACTTTGAAAATTTAAAGAATTCGCTTGTGGAACAAAGCAAAAAAAAAAAAAAAAAAAAAAAAAAAAAAAAAAATAGTACTCGTGTTGCGCTTGGCGAGCTAACATACCGTATTGCTGTATTTTTATTGCGGCGATTTTTCAAACGAAACATTAGCTTTTTCCGTTTGAAATTTTTTTTATAGGATGAACATAAAAAGTTTAAAATTGTTTCTATGCAAAAACTGATGGTGCAGTTAATGGAATTTCAAATAATTAAGACCTAGGTCTCCTTTTTATAAACTCACCCGGCTCTCGGAGGAGCTATGACCCCCCTCTGGAGCCGCCAACTGCGCAGAGCTAAAGAGCCCCAAATGTATTACTTAAGACTATGAATTTGAAAGCGACTTTTCAATCATACAAAACTGTCGTTTTCCAATGCTCAGGATTCAGGAGCCCCTTAGCACCTATAGCTGTGCAAGTTGGCACAAGTTAGTTTGGAACCCGGGAAAGGGGTGCTCCTCAAAACGCTTTTTATTTATTTTTTTTTTTTAGTATGTCGGTTTTGCACATTTCTATCAAGATCTTTTTATCTTCGAGTGGGAGCCAGATTCTTTAGTAATAATGAGTTCTTTACATAAATTCTATTTTCCACGGGAGAGAGAGGGGACCTTCATTTTGTTCAAAACGGAACTTCTAACGGGTTTTTTAAACTGATTCTATCTAATAGAAGGTTTAAATTTTTTGGAATCACATAAAATGCAAAGCAATCTTCGAGGGTTGATGAGCGTCAGCGAGCAGGGTGCGCATCTCCCTCTAGTACTTAATAAAATGAAAACTAATAATTTCATACACCTACAAAAATTCAGTTACAAACATCATCCTTACCTATGAGTATATGCTGAAAATATGGTGGTAACACTTATTGAAATTGAGAAAAAATACATTTCAGGCAGTGAGAAGCAAAAGGATGTAAGTGCCAAAATTAAAAATGTGGAGATAATAATTTGGAAATAACAAATCGTAGTAGAAACTCTCCTCTATGCTAGGACAAGAGATGGTACTAGTAGCTCTAGTGGGTGCTGCTATAAAGCATGCTTTAGAAAAAAATTTCAATGAAAGCCTACCTACTAAGATCTGAACTTTTAACACATTTACCCACATAAGGGGGGGGGGTCATGGCACAGACTACGTCATTGAAATTTTTAAGGGGCAGCTGTTTTATGGGTATTTTCCTTTTTTTTGTGGGAGAGAGGCTTCTGATTTGGGGGGAGTCTTAAAGTATTGGGGGGGGGGTTGCGCCCTTGTTCTTAGGGGGCAACCCCCCCCCCCCCAACTGTTTAACAAGATTTACTAGAAACTTAACAAAGTAAACTTACATCCCTTTTCTTCTTACTGCCAAATTTAGTCATCTAAAGATGGCAATGCAAGGCAAATTAATTATTTTTACTGCCAAACAGTGCAACTAATAAAACTTCTACTGCAGGTTTTCCAAATTTAAGTATGTTTGCATTACATGTGGTTACTTTGATTTTTCACTGAGTTGAAACATTTATCTAATAGTGTTCATGTAATTAGTGTTCTAAAAATATGAGGTAATTTGAGTATACATTATATTTTCTTAGTTAGAATGAAAAATTATTATTTTAGTTAGAACTACAAAAATAAACATTTATATATATATCATTATGTGCTCAGGAGCCCCATAGCGCCTATAGCTGTGCAAGTTGGTACAAGTTAGTTTGGGAACAATGAAAGGGGTGCTTTTCAAAGTATTAAAAACAAAAATTGTCGGTTATGCATATTTCTATCAAGCTTTTTTTTTTTTTTTGTTGACCGGTGGGGGCAGGATTGTGTGCGATCCAGACCAGGAATTGAGCAACTAATGATTTAGTACCCCCAGAGTTATTGATTTGGATTTAGAACACTGCGGACTTTGTGACTACCAACATATTTATATGTCCAAGTTACCATAAATGAACACACAGGATCTTTGACCGGCTGGCATCAGCCCCGTAATACTCCAGTTATGCAGGCGTTCCCATCACTCCTAAGAGCAAAGGCACCCCCCCCCCCAAATACTATCATGACCCTCCTCAAAGCTGGACTCCCTCCAAAAAAAGAGAAAAATCCTTAAAACCAACCCAATTAAGAATTCCAATAGCACAGTCTGCACCATGACCCCTTCCTCCCCAGGTGAGCATCCCTAGGTTATGAGTCCAACATCTTGCCGATTGAGCTACCCCCTATAAAAAGCAACAGAGTGGACATTCAATAACCCAAATTATCTATCATATAAAAAAAATAAATTACAGAATTTTTAAAAGAATACTAAGCACTTTTCATGATGCACTCAAAAGGACAAAATAACTTTTCTGTGTCAGAAAGGACAATTTAAGTATTCCTGTAGTTTTCAAAAATTCCAAGAAAATGACCCCACAAACGAAGAAAAACGTGGCTCAAGTCATGAAGAGAATTTCTTATCATTCATAACTTTGAGTGTTGAAACATGCATATTTTTCTTGTTAGGAAAGTTTGGTTTGAAATGTATTTCAGAAATAGAATAATGTTACCATGAAGAAACTTGATATCATTTTTTCACCTAAATGCTCCACACTACTAAAGGAAAAAATTTTTAGACATGTCTAAATCTTTAAGCAGTTGGCACTAAAATTTAGTCCTTGTTCCTCTCTAGGATTTGTTTGTTAATTAAATTAAAACCATTTAAATATTAAAGGTTTCCCAAACTAATTTATGTTTCAAAACATACAAGTTACCTGTGATAAAGACTGCTTGCTCCAGAGAAGCCATCATTCAAAATTTTTATCACGATTACTATCAATATTACTGTTGTAAGCAGGGGCGTGCACAGAAATTTTGAAGCCCGTCATAAATGACTTTTCTGGGCCCCCCACCATATTGCTTACCCCTATATTTCACCCTAAGTTTTAAAAATATTGGCCCCCTTCAGGCTTGGGCCCGGGCCAACAGATGTACTTTCTCCTCCTTGTGCATACCCCTGGTTGTAAGACAACAAATATTTGAAACAATGGTTTTTATATTTCATTATTTCATGGGGAAATTACATGAAATTTGCTGTTTTCCATCATTACCGAACTAATAATTTTATTTTAGAATTTTAATTTCTCAGCGTTAAGTTGTATTTTAAGATTAAGGAAATCATTTAGTGAAATCCTGAAGTCTTTAAGTGGCCTAGTTGCTGAGATTTAAGCAAAAGCAAGCCTCAGATTTTTCCGTGACAATCAGGCCAAGTATAATGAAAGTGCTTAAAAAATTTCACCAAGTTTGTTGAATTGGCTGCATAGTTATAAATAGACAACTAGTACTTAAGTTATACTATTTCGATTTCTTAAAAATTCAATGCAATTGTTTATTTCATTTTCAAAATCTCTGTAACAGAGATGGTGATATGAATCACACAAAATACAGGGAAGAAAATGTTAAACATATTTTGTCCGGGAATTTTCTTTCCTAGTTGTAATACTATAATTATTTTTTGTGCCACATCCCCATCCTTTTTTGCCAGTCAAGGCCGCTGAGAGCATAAGTGGCTTCTTCGTCAGTTTGGTCGCCTGGTTCCCTCATCTGTTAAAATATGTAATGTTCATATTTCTCAGATTTCAAACTGGGACCCTAGTTTCTGGCTAGGATGACAAGATCTCTTCGCTGGCCCTGAGCTAGAGTTGTAAAAATATTTCTGGTTATGGAGGTCAGTTTTATGTCATAGAATGGCAGTTTCTATTTACAAATTTAATACATATAAAATATTATAACTCGAGGAAATTTTCCAGTTATTGTGGAATTATTCTTCACAAAAGAAAGGATACAAAAGCAAAAACTGAACTTTTAACTGCAGTTAGTATTCTCTTTCATAAAAACTTTTCCAAAAGAAATATTTTTGTTTTTCCAATTTGATACAAGACCAATAAAAGAAATTCAAATAAATAAAAGATAGTTGCATCATATTCCAATACATACCATGTAATAGAAGGGTACATACCATGTAACAGAAGGGAATTTGATGTCTCTAAAGTTTCATTTTGTTTTCTTAAGAGCAAAAGTTCCTTCTGAAGATTTTGTATTAATTCATCTTTGTTTTTAAGAAGCTATTTAAAAGAAATAAGACTAGTGATTTAACAAACATTATTTTAATGTATAAAGAAACATTCAAGTTTAAAACATAATTTATTTTGAGACTAGCAGATCTTTACTTAGTATTAGATCGGTTAAAGTTATTAGACTTTTACAGAGAACCAATGTAATACCTTATTTTTAAAACACTTTACAACTTTGTAAATAAAAGACACAAAACAATTATGATACATGAGAAGCACGGTCGGACTAACAAAAAGTGAGGGCCTAGGTCCACAATAATTTTGAGGCCCCTTGAAGACTGATTTTTGGGAGCCTCTTTGTCTATCACAGAAGTTTGTAAATCATCTATCACATGCATTCATGGATTCCCTTCAAGGCATCTCATAATTGTGACATGGTAAACTCGCTACTGGTAAAATTAATAAAAATTATCCTTTAAGTAAGTTCTTTTCCACCTAAAAAGCCGTTATTCTTTATTACTACTTTACAAGTACATGTAATTTCGTGTAGTTGTAAGGCAATGCATGTTCAAAAACTCAAACAAAAATCTAAATGAGAAGAAAAACATCAGTAAACATTTTTCAACAGTTAAAGCAGTATTTCATATCCACTTAATATAAGTGTTCAAAAATGCTTATCTCACATATTTCTAGTAATTAGAGCTGCAAAATTATGTTTCAAAACAATATGTGTTTTTTTCCTTTTTATTTTCCAGGAAATAATCTTAAAATTCACTTTTTAATTAGATGGAGCACCATCTGTTTTGAAAAAAAAAAAAAAAAAACGTTAAGCGATAACAACTTAAAAACAAATGATATAACTTTAAATAGAAAGTATCCATACATTTTTTAATGCGTTTATCTCTTCCAGAAACTCACTTAAATTAAATTTCAGTGTTGGAACAGCCATTGAATCAGCATGATTACAAAAGTCACTTAAACATTAAGCTGACGTTAAAGGTATTTCAAACAATTATGTTTATGGAAAAGTTTACAAAAATTTCCGATCAAAAAAAAAAAGTTGCCTGATGGCTTGATACATTTGTACAAAATATAATATTCATTGGAACATTCACATTCAATGAAAAGCAATCAAACATGTGTTGTATTACTGTCATTTTTGTCGTCTGCAGATATTGATATTTACGAATTTTCGAAAGTTGAAGTTGATATTCGAACCTTTATGGGCGCTCAAGGTCCTACCATATGAAGGAGAAGAGGAGGCAGATTAACAAAGAAACTGAAAATTCGTGCGAGAAAGTTTGAAATAATTTAAAAAATAAAGTTTACAGTTGAATAATAAGTTGTATTTATCTCATAATCTTGATAATGTCAAGGGAAGCCTTTCGCATCAGGGATGTACGAGAAGTACAAAAGAGTTCTCGCGCTACGAAGTTTATGCAACGTTTCTTGTGAGCATACTCAAAATTTTACTTTCAGTGTCCAAAATAAAATTTTCCATGAGGGCAATTTAAAAAATTGCTTTGATTGAGTCATTTCTTTTTTTATGTTGACGTATTTCGATTCTCGTATTATGACGTCACGACGAGTCGAACTATCGAGTGGTAACTAGAAAGGTGACAGGGTTGTTGAGCAAAATTTGTTTGCATTGAGGCTTAGGAAAGCAACGCATTTAAAAATAAACCAAAATTAAGTATTTGTGCGTTTTGTTTCTGTGTAATCAACCTGAAAATTAGATTTAAAACATTAGGGTAATGTCTACTCCAGCTCGGAGACGACTAATGCGTGATTTTAAAAGGTAAGTACATCGTTCATCTCCTATGTTAAATTTTTGTTTTCCTTTATTGCATATTTTGATTGTGTTTAGGCCTAGATGATTAAAAATATTTGTCCTTGTGCTATGTTTTTGTTCGTTGAGGACAAAAGTTATCTTAATGTATAAAATATATTATAAAACTTGAAATATAATAAACAAGCTTGCATGGTTTAAATGGCTGGCTATCATCTGTAGTCATAATGTGTTTAAATCAGGAGTGCTTGAAGCATGATTCAACCTCTCCTTTCAAGGATCGAGAGATGATTTCTTCTTGGATGTTATTTACATGCTAGTTCTTTCTGGAATGTGTGCTGCGAAGTCATAATTAAGACTGAAAAAGTAGAATAAAATTGGTCTGCTTATTATTTATAGTTATGAGATGAAAATGTTTCAAATATTTTTTTCTCTTATCGTGAATACTTTATGCACACATATGAAATTTTTTCAAAGGAAAATTTCTTGTGCATGTTGTCATTCAACTAGTGGCTAAACCTTTGAAAATAGCATAATTGAAGACAGGGAGCCAGATGTTGCATCGAGGATCCCCCCTTTTTTATTACTTCTCAAATTAGGTTTTAAACATCACCACGTTTTAAATATGTTTTCTTTTTTTTTTTTTTTTTTTGTAATACAACATTGTTAAATTAAATGTATTATGGGTTTGACTATTTTATATTCTCAAGAATTTGAATGGTATAAAACACAATATGTGTTGGCAATAACCAGTATTCTAATGGCCCACTGGTTATTGCCAGGGGGAGGTAAGCCTTCCCATGAAGATTAACATTAGAGGAACACAGCTCAGAACAAAAATATTCTTTTCAATTTATCCAACAAATAACAAAGTATCTCTATTTATCAGTCTGCGGACGCATATATCATCACCTCAGAGCAGCAGTAAGGTCCCAGAATAATCCCAGAAATAACAGTAAGATATCCTACTGTAGCTTTGAGGTGGCAATGCATATTGATATGGTTTGACTTAGGTTGATGAGCAATAAGGGCCAATAATTGCAATTTGGTAACATTTATAGTCCACCTAATTTGAGCCAAGGACAAGATGAACAGATGTATTTTTACATTATTAGTGTCATGTCCAGTAAGGGATTTGTCATCATAATGGGGGATTTCAATTTTCCGGGTTTTGATTGGAATAATTTTTATTCTGGAAATGGCAGAGAAGAGAATTTTTAACAGTAATTGGTGACTGTTTCTTTGATCAAGTTGTAACTCATGAAACTTGAGAGGATGCAATTTTGGATCTAGTTTTCTGTGATGTAGAAAGTTCTGTGACTGCACATTTGGAAAGGAGCTGCATATTAAGTTTTGGGGAGGAGGGGACATGTAGTTTTGTCAGTGAAATGAATTACAAATTTTTGGGCGGACATCTGCAATTTTGCTTCATTATTTTAACATTTAATGTGTTGTTCCTTTTATTTTCCGTGTCTTACTTTTCCTCTTACATGGTTCTCCCTCATGGTATGCATGGTTGCTAACTGTTCTGCATTTTGCATGATTTCTGTGCAAAAACTGAAATTTCACAAAGGAATGATTTTGCTCCACTTTCTTGCCAAAATTCATTTAAATGAGCATTTTCGAGCAATCTCGCAAATACCAAAAATTATACCAAACTTCATACTGACCTTTTCGGGAATAAAAGTTAGCTACTACTATTTAAGTTACGAAATCTAACCAACTACAATTTAAGCAATTTAAGTAATGTGACCTGGAAAGCTTAAATAGAAAAATGCTTACTTTACTATAGCTGCAGGAAAGGTCTACCTAACTTCTTTTAACAAGAATTGCAGCAATCTAAAAAAAAAAGCTATTTGTTCTTCCCTCAAGTGATCTTTATTTTCAGCATTGCTAATCTTTTCTCTTGTAATAGTACAATAAGTATATTTACTTGTTTATCAAGTTTTTTTTTCCTTAAATTATGCAGCAACTTTTTTAAAAAAATTAATGACTGATATCAACTGGTGAAGGAAGACAAACAGCTATAAAGCTGTGCAAAGCAACTCCATACTTTTTCAAGACCATGGGAAAAAAGTTTAGCCAGGGTTCAATAATTTTAATTTATTTTAAAAATGTTTAGACATTATGGTGTTGTGATATATAGTTTATATTCAAAGCAGACTTTTAAATTCAAAGCAGACAGAGTCCTACAGGGCCGTCTATTTAAAGAAAAAAATTTGAAAGGAATCCAATTAAAATAAAAATCAAACCCTGGAAATGAAGTGAGTTTTTAATTCATATGAATTTAAGTCATTTGTCTTTGTTAATTTAAATTATTTTGTTTTATTTATGTTGTTCAAATGTGCTTCAATCATGTCCAAATGTATCCCAAGAATAGGTGCTTGTGGATATTTTTTGTGTATCTTAAAATATATTTTTAAAATGAAAATATTTTCACAGCTTTTTATTATTGAGCTCTTCTATTTAAAGAGATACATATCAAGTGCAAAGGTGATTGTTGCAAAAATTGAAATAAAATGAAAAAGTTTAAATTTTTGAATGAAGCTAAAAATAGTCCACATGTGCTCCCTCTCTCCTACTAAAAGTAAAACTGAAAATTATTATTAATTTCATTCACAACATCAAATTTCTGTTTAAAATTAAGCTACATAAAAACATTTTTTGAACTAAAAAATAACAAGATCTTTACAGCAGAGCTAGGTAATGTAGACGCACGTGTGCACGCCGTGCGCGGACACATCCGCTGACGTGCAGATACATAGCCGCGGAGTTGCACGTCATTCAATAATCGTAAAAGTTCATACTCTTTACTTCTAATTCGTTTTAAATTGATATTGATATTATTTATTTAGATTGTAAAAATTATTACCAGATAGTATATACACCCGCGCGTTCGGTGGATGTATTCGCTGCTGTGCGGATACATTCGCTGCAGGCACGTGCATCTCGCAATAATCGTTCAAATTCTTACTTCTAATTTGTTTTAAACCCCAGTGGCAGAAACGCCATGACACGGGCGACGATGTCGCGGACAACGGAACCCTATCGTGGACAGTTCTGTCCGCGCTTAAAAAAAATAAAAATTGTCCGCAAAAAAAAAAAAAAAATAGTAAAGCTGTCCGCACCTGTCGGACATAATGAACTGCTGACGCAGGGAGAGAATGATCACACACCTGATTATTCTTGTTTGCCTGCCTGCCGCACTTATAAACCAAAACAAAACGATCTTTTTCAAATTGTTTACTGAAAAAGTAAATCTAAAATCAAAATAACGCATATTTCTGTGTACAAAAAAAAATAAAAATATATTTATTTACCTTTTTTATACTTTTATTGCTTCCATTTTGATAAATGCAATCTGATTGCATCCGATATGAAAATTGAAATTTTACTCTTTTTTTTCAACCTAACTTTGCTTCATATGGAGGCAAATAAATGAAAAATCCATTAAAACTCCATTTTAAAACAAAATTCTGTTTCTGTTTGAGTCAAAAACTTAACTGCTGAATAGATGGTTTAATTTTAGTTTTTCTGCAACTGTGTCTATAGATATTAATGAACTGTTTATCATAGGCTTCTAAAATGCAATTCTAAAACAATTTTTAAAAAATTCTTTTATGAGCTATTTTTATACTTTCAAAAAATGAATTGATTTTTCACAAATAAAATAGACCCTGTGAAAAATCCTGGACAGAGCCCTGTTCAATAGCCAACGCATAATTGCAAATGTCAGGTGCCCACCAAGGACAGAGGGGTGAGGGGTCATCAGATTGCACCGTTGAAACTTTTAGGAGGTAATTTGAGAAAGATTTTTGTCTCAGTTTTTTTTTTTGGGGGGGGGGAGGTCTCTTTCTTTGGGAGGGGAGTGCTTCAAAGAATTTGGGGAAGTGAACCATCATCTTTGGGGAGGGGGAGGGGTCCTGCCTTATTTCAAAAATTATTATTTAAAAAGACTGGTTTATTATTTTTTTATCGAAACCACGCCCGAAATGTTGCAGACAGATTATGAAGTTCTGAAAGCTTGTCGCAGACAGCTACAAAACTTTTTGCCACTGGGTTTTAAACTGATATTATTTAGTTAATTTGTAAAAATTATAAATGGATAGTATACACGTATAGTAAGTGCGCAAGGTGGATACATTCGATGCAGGCATGCGCATGTCATGATAATCGTTTAAATTCTTACTCTTCACTTTTAATTTGTTTTGAACTGATATTATTTAATTAATTTGTAAAAAATATTAATAGATAGTATATGCAAGCGCGTAAGATGAATATATTTGCTGCTGTGTGGATACATTCATTGTGAGTCCTCGCATCTCGCAATTTAAACAGATTAAATATTATTTTTAAAAAAAACGAATTACAGACTTTTGCCGAATTTCGGATCGCTGCCGAAAATTTCAACATTGCGCATGAAAAAAACTTTGAACTTTCGCCTTTATGGATGTTTAAAAAAAGTTATGAACTTACTTTGATATAATTACAGGACTCGCTTAAATTTCTACCCTTTAGTCCAAACAACGGTACTTAAAGCAAAAGATTCGGTCTTTACCGCAAAGTAAAAATTCCGCAAATTTTCTCGATCTATACTCGAAAATTTGGACATTTTCCCGAATTTAGCTCAATCCTTTTAACTAAAAATTAAAACAATAAAACACATTCTGCCATAATTTAATATTATCTTCCCATTAATTAAAGACTTAAATTTCTATAAACTGTGCGAAAAAGGCGAAATACGCCGATTGTGAATTCATCAATTTTTTGCATAGTTAATCGCTTGGGGAAAAAACGTGTTTAACAATGCTACCAGGAATTCTTAAGGAAAATTTTGTTCTTTTTTATTCAAAACACATTTTGAACACAATTCCGATCATTTCGAAGAAAGTTCCAAACATTTTAATTTTCTTACTAGCAAAAATACCCGGCGTTGCCTGGGTCAGTAATAATTATTAGAAAAAATCGTTACTTGCTTTTGTTTTCTGTTTTAAGTAAAAGAATTTAAAACACATCTTTTTGACGTGATTAAAAATCGAGTTTCTTCCTTACCCATAAAATAAAATAGCAATAAGTATAAAGAACAAAGTAGTATTGATTTAGAAACGAAAGCACTATATTTAAGCATATACAAATTTAAAAAACATGAAATTAATCTTCTCATGTTTAAAAAGATTAATCTGTTGATACTTTTTTTTAACATGGAGTCTAAAACCTTCTCTGTATGGCTAATGAAGTACGAAGTGATTAAAAAAAAGTAGCTGCGCTCGTAATCCCCTTATACTTGCTTTAGTTATTTCGGGAAATTTCAATCATTGTGGCTCTTGGTGCGATTTTACCGAATTTGCGAAAGTCGTTTCGAGGTACCTTCGATGATGCTCCCCCATTCTTTCCTTACTTTGTAAAACGATATGATATTAATTTTCGTTACAGAGATATCGTCGCCAGATGCTGAGATATTTTTGGTCACCATAAAATGGCGCTAAACAGTTTCATCCGAAATGTTACCAAAATAAGTAATAAAATTTGGTGATTGTTTGAAATTGTGCAAAAAGGAAAATTAATGGAAGTTTTTGTGCTGTTTATGGATTTGCCTAATTTAGTTGCTGGATTATTTAACACAGTAAAAAAAGTCTTTTGAAAATTATTTGATTGGCGATATTTTGTTTACATGGTGAAAGCTGAGAAACATTATGACGTAGTCTTCGGCTTCAAAAACAGCAACGTTGAAATAACTGCCAAATGCATCAGCTACGGAAATCTTTCTGCAAAAATTTTGGCGATCTGCTGGTTGTTTGGATAATGAGTAAGTGTTCAATTAGCATAAATAATAATAAAAACCATTAATTACACTAAAGTTCCGTTTAAATGGAAAATCATCAGCCAAATCATGTATTATTTGCCAATCTTGTGCAAAAATCTTACTTTAAGATTTGACTTGAGAAAAGCCTTGAACAATCACGAAAAGCAAAGAAAGTCAACAATACAACAATTGTCGCTATCGACAGGGAGTTGAGATGATACACTAAATACTGTATTGAGTTGAGGAAAGCCTTCGAACATGGATCTAAAAAGCTCATAACTCGTTTTTTATTCTACTTAGAAATTTCGAACAGGTGCCATCTTCAGCAGAAAAATCAGAGCTTTCGATGGACATATAATGTAAATATGTGCAAGTATTTTTCATCCCAATATTAGAGAATTTATACAAAAATTGTTTTATTACCCCCCTAAGGGGGTTTCCCCCCCATAACGGGACGAAAACTACCCTATGTGTTATTCTGATGCATAAGCTATATTATTGTAAAGTTTCATCAAAATCCGTTCAGTAGTTTTTGCGTGAAAGAGTAACAAACATCCATACATCCATCCATACATCCATACAGACAAACTTTCGCATATATAATATTAGTAAGATTATTAGTTTATTTTCTGGAAAATTGTTGTAAACTGTTAAAAAAAAGCATCGTATGCGCCGCACTGCACTTGCTGTATCCGACACATCGGCAATTTATAAACTTTTTCTCGTGAGCGCCACGGTGCTTAGACGCAAAAATACGGTATAGTTTTGGAATCCTTGTATGCATTGGGCTATTAAGGGACCAAAGGCAGATACGGGACTTGCTCCTAGTGGCAGCTCTCATCTTCATAAATAACATTTTTGCTACTAGATTTATTGCACTTGCTTTTGTCCCCTCCCTCAACAGAGCATTTTCAAGAATCAGTGAACTGCTAGTTTTTCCTTCATTCTCCGAAATTTGGATATCCTATTAATTTCGTAACTTGATAGCTTAAGAAAAGAAAGGTCCCACCAATGTATGATCGGCAGTGGAGATATAATACCCAAAAATATGTGAGCTTACGAGTGCAAAGATATCTGCTAAAAGAAGCTTAGTTTCAAAATTTTTAAATTTAGCTTAGGTCTTTGCATCCATAGGCTCACATAATTGGCATGAAAATTAGTTCCTTGTAACCTCAAAGCAAGTATTTATTTCTTATGATAAAAAAATGTTTTTTTTTTTTTTTGGAACCCCCCCCCCCCCCCCCCTCTGCTGCTTTTTTTATGTGATAGACAAGGATTAGCTTGCAGATACTTTTGAGTTGCGTGCGCAGATACTTCATATTTTTATCTGACTCTGCTTTACAGTGTAATAAGTATTTTATTTTGAGGGGCAATACTGCTCCTGAAATTCTGATATTGAGGAGCGGTTCTGTAAAGTTAGGGAGCAATTTTACGACATTTGGTAAATTACATTTTCAGCAAGAAAACAAACAACTTTTTAGCATCATTTATTGTGTGCATTTAAAAAATTTTGAGCTATGACTTCAGTTACAAACTCTAACCACTTACCTTTTACAGAAATACAGGAAAATTTAGAGTGTGATTTTCAAAAATTAAATTTTTACTATTAAAAAAATTAAAACCATTTGTACCCCGTTTATTAATAAAATGTTAGCTAAAATCATCTAGTACACTGCATCGACATTTAGTTTTGTCATTCACATTTCAAAAATTTTAAGTTATTTTATTTATTTATTTTTTTTTTTGCACAGAAATTTTTTTGATGCAATTTATAATATTGCTACATATTTCATATGTTTTGAATCTCAAACTATGAGGCGATACCACTTATTTCCTAAGCTGGATCTATAGTTTGGGCAAACCTAACCTGGCAGTGTCGTAATGCTGTGATTAGGATCCGCGTAGCCTTCACAATGCTGCGAAGTTAGGTTTGCCTCAACTATAAGTAAGAACTAAGAGTAAAAATACTCATATGTTCAGCAATATTTTTTTTTTTAATGTCCCGACTTTTGAAGTGCAATTGATATTATCATCAATGTAGCAAGGTTGCCACACAAAAAAAAACATTGCAACGAGGCACTAAAGTTCGAATATCCAAATATCCCCAGTAGGAGATTATGTAAAATACTAAACAAGTGCTTGATCTAATTTTGTGTGTGTTTGTATTTTTGTTTTATTGTTTTGAATCTTAGTATTTTCATTTAGTATAATTGTTTTTTTTTTTTTTTTTTTAATTTTTTTATTGAAGACTGCAGGAAGATCCACCCGCCGGTGTGAGCGGTGCTCCCACGGACAATAACATAATGATATGGAATGCTGTGATTTTTGGGTGAGTTGTTTCAAAATATGTTATGGCATCATGCTATTTTTAATTAAGAGTAATTTCCCATTTATTTAAGGAAATAATTCCTTTCTTGCAGCCATAATCATATCGGGAACTTTTTCACATATGAATCATTTGCGCAAAACATAAGTATAAAGCCTTGCCTTTTTATACCACTGGCGATGCCATTACCATTAGTATGGTTACATATTTTTATCTCATGACTGTTGCCATGACAGAAATTGGAGAATGGCGACCTAGACTTGTGATTCAAAGGAAATATTAGATCTTCCGCCATTGTCTTTGTAATGTGAATGTTGATGTTCGCTGGCTAATATCGGCAGTTATCAGACTGGACTAGCTTATATATATGTATATATATATATACAGTGAAATAACCAAAAATATGCTCAATATAAAGCTATTTTTTTTATCTACACTTTGTAATTCTTGCAGTCATACCTCTTCTGCAAAAAGGGTATAAAAAATAGTAAAGAAAATAAAAACTATGCAGCAAATGTTGCAGAAAAAGTGTTAAGGGAAAGGGATAGAATATGATATTTTTTATTTTTCCCCTTTGAAAAGAAATGAAAAATGTGTCAAAAAGAAGGGTGGGGTGGAGTATTCCCTCCTTTTTTCAAATTGCAGTTCTGTGGTCGAGGGGGATGTAAAAGGTATCATTGCTTATTGAAGTAAAATTAAGACATATAAACACTTGATTTAAAAAATATATTTAGAGCAAAATTTTAGTGGGTTGTCCCCTGGTGGGAAGTAATTTTATTTTTACAGTGGTCAGTGCATTATCTTGTTCTTCCAGTACAAAGAGTTGGTTTGCTTTGTGTTTTTGTTTGGTGGTGTTGGATTATTTCTTGCACATATAATTTTTAAGTTTAGTCACTAACTTTTGGCTTTAATTATGTAAATAGTAATGTTTTATTAAAATGCCACAGAAAACGAAATTCTCTTCCTTGTGGTTGGAAATAGCAGAGAAAAATGAACACAAGATCAGTACATGGTGCCATGCAGAAAAGGATGAATTTAAAGCATTTTGTTCTATTTGTGCATCATCTTTCCAATATTGATAATCAAGGATTTTCAGAGTTACTGTTTCATGCTGATGTGGCGAGACATAAGACGTTGGCAAGTAGCTTGAAAAATCAAGCTGTTCTTTAAAATTTCATGTTCTTCGCCTTCTACTGAAAACAAATTGGTTCTGATGAAGCAATTCAAAACTTTTGTACCAAAATTCACCCCAAGATAAAATTTTGAAATCGGAGGTTTTCTTAGTTTTAGTTGCCGTAAAAAACAATTATTCATTTGCATCTTTAAATGATTTATCTTTAATTTACAGATAAATCATTTTTGATGATTCTGAGATGGCAAAAAGTATCAAATTATCTGATAAAAGTTAAGTGCATAATAAATTTTGGACTTGTGCACCTTACTTTAAATCCCTCCTTATTAAGGATATTTCTTTATCATTCTTTGTAATTCACTTTGATGAAACAACAACAAGGCTAGTAAAGAAGCAATTCGACATACATTAATCCTACTAGTATATATTTCTACTTTATAATGTGTCGCTGTGTTAAAGAATAAAAGATTGAATGGGGTTCTATTGTCGTTTTCAAGTTTGAATTTAAAATGTTTTATCTTCCACTACAAAAATCGAGCTAGTAAATTACATGTAACTTTTTAAAAAAACTTGATATTTGTTGTCCTAAAAATGTCCTAAAATTTTATCAAAATTATGTCTCAAAATTTTTAAAACCCCTACTCCAACCCCTAATAAGACAGATCACTTGAATCCTATCCTTTACTGGCATTTCTTGACAATAGGGACATCCTTACTATGGCATATTCAGAACTTCAATTTAGAAAAAAAGTTATGAAAAATTACCTCTAAACTTGACCTGTTTCTCCTTAATATCACTGAAGTATCATGCTTTAGTATCATCTAATTTTGCATTTTTTGAGCTACAATTTGAAAAAATCCCCCCCCCTATTTGCAAACATTATACTTGCATATCTAAGCTCATGTTGCTAATTCTTTGCATGTATTTGGGTTTCTGCTAAATCACATTTTTCTTAAAATGTGAAAGTGCTGTTTCTTTTGCGAAAATCAACAAATACGTTTTTGCTTTCTTGCCAAAAGAAAAAGAGAGAGGAACCAAGCTTGGCAATATTCTACTTCATCTTATTATTAATCTCAACAAAGATGTTTCACGATAATGTTCAACAGTACTTACTTTTAAGGGACATTATCTACGGCATCCATATGCAAAGTTTAAAGGCAGGGCTCAGTTATTTTACTCATAGTTTAGCAGGATGTTTTCCCCATAGAAACCGATTTCAGTATAGATTAGAGTTATTAAAATTTGACATTTTTAATAACTTACTTATTAATTGCTGGAGAAGAAATGTTTTTACATTTTTGCAAAGAAAAAAGTACTAAAAGCAAGGTAGTTCTAATTTCAAAGGGGGACTTGAGCCCCCCCCCCCCCCCCCCCCCCCACTCCCCGGCCCATCCATATGGACACCATTGGGCATTATTTCCCCCAATAAATGCATTATTGAGGAGGGGAGATTTGTAATGTTTTTAAAGTCAAACTTTTGTTTTTTCAATGATAAGTATGATTCTAAATTTTTTATTTCAAATTAAAAATAAGAATTAAAATTATTACCTATTGTGTATTTATTTCTTCAAGGATGACATAGCTGAATATTAAATTTAGTTTTCGCTGGAGATGAAACACACTGAGGAATTTCAAAACGAATAGATTTCATTAACCTTCAACAATTTAGAGTATTGCTAAAATACTTTTTTTTCAATTTTAGCTTCTTTTCTAAAGAACTTTTGAACTCAGCTTAAACTTTGGCATATTTTCCTAATTTGTGTGCTCATAAACTAGAGGCTGGATCCCACTTTCTTCGTTCATGTATGTAGGTTTGAATGAAAAAATAAGAGGTTGTCTTTTTCTCAACGGCAGAATGACTCTGGGCTATTAATAGAATGTATAATTCTTCCTCTCCTCTACTATTAAAATTTCGATAGTATAGGACCTTGGACCACTCTTCACGGGTTCCTCTGGTGTTACCTTAATTGTGGTCCCAAGCTTAACTAATGGATTTCCATTTAAATAGAACAATAAAATGCTGATTAAAATTTAAGTAAAACTTGTTTTAAAAAAAGTAATGTTGAGCTACTGTCAATTTAATCTTCTTTTAACTGTCACTCTTATGCAACATAATTGTTCATGCCTGTATTAATATGTGCTATTCGGCATGGTATATTTATTCCATTATGGAATTTTTAATCTCGCATATATTTAGTTTATTTAAAATGGCACCTAAATTTCATTTGATTCCCAGAAAACTTGTCCATGGTGTCATGATTCCTAAATTTAAATTTTTGTTTATAAAACTAGTTTAAAATCTTTTCTTTCAGCCCCCATGACACTCCTTTTGAAGACGGCACTTTTAAATTAACTTTAGAATTTACTGAAGAGTATCCCAACAAGCCACCCACGGTGCGATTTGTATCTAAAATGTTTCACCCCAATGGTAAGATTTTCATTTATTCATTTGTCTTGACACATTTCTGATGTTGTTGTTTATTACATATAGCAGAACCTGGAAAAGTATAGTAGCCATCGGCAGTCCTTAAAGGTTTTCTTTAGATATTTAAGAGACATGTATTTAGCACAAAGTGCTTTTTTTCATATTTATTGTTTTGTCATGAAAGTATATGTATGATACTTATAATGTCGTTTTATATCGAAAATATCTACTTGATGCTAGTATGTATCAAACATTTTAGTTTACTAAGAAAACGTTGCTCTCATTGTTACGAATAGAAAACTGAGTTCTGGAACTTCCAGAAATGAATATGAAACTATCTCCCTGGCTGCAACCCTCCGCTGAATAACAGCCAATCGAATGTTTTTTTCCACATAACCGCCACTGAACTTTATCTTTCCTGTATTTTGGTTCCCTAATTGCAGGGTATCAAAATCAAATTTTAATTGTTAAAATAAATTTTTAATTGTTAGAAAGTGTTTTCATTCAGTATCTTTAAAATAAGCATTTTTCTTAAAATTGCATTTGATATGTCTGAATTGCATTACAATCCAGATGCCAATAATTCTTTCTGTTAATTCATTATTGTAGATGGTTTACTTTTTCAAAAACTTAATTAAAAAGTTTTTGTATTGTTAATTTCTTAACTTATTTTGCACAATTAATACATTAAATATTGAACAGTACATAAATAACAATTGCAGTGCGTTAACCCTAGCGTCAATGACCGGGTACCTTTTGCGACTTTTATAATAATTTTTACCCTTTCTAACTAGGTCTTGGTAAAATTGCTTTTAATCCTTGTTATTTACATGAATCTGAACTAAAGAAAGTTGTAACTGTATTTTCAGATATTTTTTTTTTGGGGGGGGGGGGTTAAACTTACAGTTGTTATGAATACATTCAACTAAACAAAACAGTAACAGCTCACAGCTCTACAAAATTTCAAACATGATCTGTTATTCTACTGATATTTTTGTAAAACATTTTCAAATTTAGATGGAAAATCGACATTTTAACAGTATTTGTTGTTTGACATTTCTCTTCTTTGCACAAAAATCACTAAGCAGGACCCCATTGGCGATAACACCTAGCGTATGATGCGTATAAGGTTACCAGTGGGGAATTTCCCTTTGCCATCCGTTAATCGTCAGTTGCATCTTTTACTTCTTTATGATTTTATCATATGTGCTGGCAAAATGATAAAAAAAGAATCAGTTTTTATTATTTTAGAATATTTTTTTCTCTTCTTTTGAAAATATAATTTAGCTATCTCCAATTGGAAATACTTTTTTTTTTTTGATAAATTTATTTTTCATCATAAATTCCTATAAAACAAAGTATTCAAAATTAAAACATATCGTTTTCTGAATTTGAATTTTTCAGAAATTGCAAAGCACTGTGACAAAGGCTCATTTTGGTCCTACTTTTTCCTTCTTAAGTACAAAAGTTCTTACTTTTGAGAAAAAAAATTGCTACTTTTCTTATTTTTTAGCTTGAATCTTTCAGATGACATAAAAAATTCGCTGTAATTTCAAGATTACTTCATTAACAAATCAAATTCTTGTGTAGTACAGCAATATATAAAATATTGAATGTTGATCTAAGTTTTTGTTTCTATATTTCTGTTGTTTGTATACACTTTTGTTTATTTTTTTATATCATGAATTCATTAGAGTAACAAATTTAAGAATGTAACTCCCACCAAAATTCTTCAAATTTCCCTTTTTGACTATAGGAAAGGACTAAAACTAACCCCCTATAACCCCCTAAAATTTAGTTGTACCTCCCCTCCAAATTTTTCCTGGCTATACCATCGTCTTCCCCATCCAATCCCAACCCTGTATTTATTTTGTTCATTTGTGTATCGAATGTTTAAGAATATATTCATTTAGTGACAGGATAGAAAAATATAAAAATACATTTACTTCCAATGTTTTAGTTCAATTTTAAATATTTTGTTTAGTTTCTTTTTTATGTTTTTAGTTTATGCAGATGGAAGTATCTGCTTGGACATTCTTCAAAATCGGTGGAGTCCCACATATGACGTTTCTGCAATTTTGACGTCAATACAGGTATAGTTTTTGATGCATCAGTTTCAGAAAAATTTTGAATTGTATATAAATTTTCATAGTTATTGTAGGCAATGTTTTGTATAGGTGTACCGATAATGGCTCAAAGTCTTCTTGTGTGTGTGTGTGTTTAAAAAAAAAAGTGGTTGTTTTATTGCAAGAAAATTAAATGGTGAAATCAAAGTTGTTGAAGTATAAAAATTTGCAAAATGATTACATACAGAAAAATTTTTGGAACTACTGACAGTAAATTGTTGTCTACTCACCTTAATAAATACCAAGAGCTGTTTTTCTCCTTAGTATCTGCTTTACAGAAGAAAATTCTCTTTTTTGGTGAAATTAGAACAAAATTTGATTTCAAAATGTAAACACTTTCCCCTTGAAAAGCATGAAGCATTCTGTGATTTCTTTTTTTCTCTTTATGAGGCAGTGAAAATAATGCATTACTAATAATGTTTCCCTTTGTGTAGAAACGGTGGCAATGAGTAAGCAGCGTGAGAATGTTATCAAAAGACAAAATTTCAAAAACATTGGGGAGAAAGAAAAGAGCACTGCACAACAGCCAGTTAGACATTCTATGTTCGCATAGAGCTACTGTTAACTGGTTGTTGCCAAAGTTGTTCAGTTTTTCTGTCAAGATTATAAGAAAAACATACGGGTCACACAATTCTTCTATTATTCTATCTTTATCCTAATACTCTTTTCCTAAGTTATTCACATGTTGGCAATATTATTTCAATTTTCCAAAGCTATACTATTGATCGCTTCTTCTGATGTTCTTCACAAATTAAACATGGCAATTTCCCGTATTGTTTTATGATTGAGAATCTATTTTTGTAATTCAGCCCATGCGTACTCAATCACATTCATGTCAGTGGTAGGGGGGAGTCTTAGAACTAAATGACCATGTTCTTCAAACCTGGAATGAAATTTGTACGTTTTAGCACTTGGCTTATTTTGATTTGCCAGTTCTACCAATTCATTTTATCTGCTGGATGAAGAAAATGATTTTTTTTTTGAAAGCCAATCCATTATTAAACATTTTCTATCCAATGAATTGGGTGGCTTATTTAATTGTATTGTGTGGTAAGGAGCATTGTCAATAATTACGACAGATGGAGGATTTGGAATTAGCTTTTCTTGGGCCAGTTCTCAAAAATATGGAATTCATCTGCCTATGCTTGCCCCCGTAATTGTATTTGCTTTGTAAATTAGATTTGTATTGGGTAAAAACTTACTTCACTGCCAGCACATGAAACAAGAATCTGGTTAGATACATTTCCAGTTTCAATTACTCCAAAAGTTTGATAATCGCCAATATTTTCCAAATGTGAGACTACTGTCTCCAGGTCTTGGCGATGTAAATTAGAGGTTTTTTTTGCTACTTTGTTTTCTGTATGCTCCTTAAAAATTTTGTTCTGGCCAAAATATAATCCGTTTTTTCCATTAGAATTTTCCTTTTATTTTGTGTTTTCTTCCAAGTAAATCCAATTTCGAGGAGTATTTTACTGTCTTTTTTGGCCAAGGAAAAGTGTTTTTTTTTTTTTTTTTTTCAGTATGGTTAGTAATTTTTTAACTGTTGGAACCTTTTATACTTTCACATAAAAATCTCACATGGTTCTCTGCAATACATCAACATCAAAGAAATAATTTTTTTAAGATGCTAGTTTCCCACTTTTGCTTTTTTTACAACAAAAATCGAGATTTCTTGCTTCCTTTGCTTGTACTCAAATGTACATGTTTCATGAACTAATGTAGTTTTACAAAGATACATATTTTGTCTTTCTAAAAAATGCCAAATTGCATCCTTCCTGAAAAGTTCAAAAATTAAAAATTCAGAATCCCAAAATTCCACCTTGCACCCACAAAACTTCTTCCAACATCTTTTGCTTTTTTTAGCATCAACAAAAATCGAGATTTCTTGCTTCCTTTGCTTGTACTCAAATGTACATGTTTCATGAACTAATGTAGTTTTACAAAGATACATATTTTGTCTTTCTAAAAAATGCCAAATTGCATCCTTCCTGAAAAGTTCAAAAATTCCACAAAAATTCAGAATCCCAAAATTCCACCTTGCACCCACAAAACTTCTTCCAACATCTCATGTTCAGCTGATTTTCATTCTTGTAGCATCGATTATCATTAATGTAAAAGGGGCCCCGCTTTTCTCTTGCATTGTCTGCTAATGAATCAGCTTTTTTTTTCTACATTATACAAATTAAATGGCAAAAAATGCTTTGCTGTGATGTATTTGGATGACTTTGTAGCCCTTAAGTAGTACATACATAGATTCAGAACAAATTTTTTACAAACAAGTCAGAGCTCAAATTTCTGACTTTTTTTGAAAATAAGATAGAAATTTTTGAAAAAATCTTTTCCTGTGATGTGGTATTGGTTGGAATTATATTTCTTTAGCTCTTTAACTGATTAATTACTTTAAAACTCCTTAATGGAATTGTTTAGATGCACGTGTGGTAGTGCAATGGGAAGCAAGGCCATATAACCAGAAAATAATTTCAGGGAGAGTTTATAAACTTTAATGCGAAGCTTTGCGGATGGTTGAAAACCAGCCTTGACTCACTAAAAGCATTATATGCAATTAATATACATATGAAAGACATTTGAGTTTTGGAACAATATTTTTTGGAAATTTTTTAATCTAAACATATTTAAACATCAAACTGAACTTTTGGGGGGGGGTGAACTCTAAGAGCTCCCCCCCCCCATATGATTCTAAATGCAATTGGTGCTTTAAAGGGTGGACGCTAAATCGGGGCTGACGGATGTATCTTAGATTCTAAATTCACTTACTGTTCTATCAGTAAATGTGTTAGTGAAAATTCCAATTTGGTCAATTAGAGCTTTGTTTTTTTTTTTTTAATTACGCCCACCATCGTTCTTTCAAACATAAGGCGACTTGCTGTCCAGTATAACAATGAAGTGGCTTCAAAGGGTGTTAGGGCCTGGAAGTCATCACAGTTATGAATATCATGAAAAGAGTAGTAACTATAAAGATGCTCCCCTGTCATTGGAGAAGTCCCCCCACAGAGCACACAGAGAGGTGAATCTGCCAGGTTAATTTTATGTAAATGGGCCTGTAGATAGTCATCTCCAGTAATGGTTCGAAAAGAGGCAGCTCCCAGGGCTCTGGGAAGGAGAGAAAGGCGTGCTCATCATCCAGAAGGCAAGCCCAGTGCTTTCCGTCAGCTTTGTTCCTCAGGGCAGAGACTGTAGCATGTTGGATTTTGCTTGCAAGAAGTCACTTAGCGTTTCTAAATGGAACCGGGCGAGAAGGTGGATGCAGGGACGCAGCCTCTTTAGCCAAGATGTCTACTCGTTCATTTCCATAGATGCCACAATGGCCTGGAATCCACTGGAAGACAACCTTTCTTCCGCAACGCAAAAGAGAGTCGATGGATTTTTTAGACTCAAGCTCAAGTTCTGAAGGATATAGATAGTAATCAGTAATGGTCTGAGTCGCAGCCTGAGAATCAACAAAGAGAACAATAATTAGAGCTTTGTGGAATAGTCTATTTTGATTGATCAGAGTTTTATGAAAGGTCCCTTTTGAATTGTTGCAATATTGTGGAGGGTCCTTAAACGGACCCAAATTTCCTCTGACCAGACCCTGGAAAATGTGTTTTGTAAAATTCAACTACACCATGAATATAGCCTAAAAAATAACAATAATAATTTGTTAAAGAAAACAAAGCACAAAAAATGTCTTTTTAAAAACGTATTTTGTGTTTGTTTCAGAATACTTATTGTTTTGCTTTGTGAATGTCCGTCAATTACCCATGGATTTGACCAGCTGATGCAAAATGATTTAAAATGTTATTATTTAGATTTTTGACTAAATAGCTGATGCATCAGGAGATGATATTGATGACCTTTTCATCAATAACACATATATTAAACTCTTTCAGCTTTTTTGTTTTTACCTTTTTTTTTTTTTGGTATATGTGACTTCTTCATTACTTCACTTTTAGAGAGGTCTCTTTCAAAGAAGTCATTCTGTTATGTTTTTGCAATTTTTTTCAGAAACTCTTGTTTAGAGGTTGCTTTTCTATATCCTTACGTAGTGTGTTGCTTCATTGTCCTGTGTTCAAGTTTGTTAAGAATCAATGTTGCTAATTAACCTCACTTCTCCCAAAACAGCTTTTTTCTTCTTCTGTTTTTGTAATTTGTGTATAGGGGAGAGGAGGGAGGATTGGGACACTTTTCACATAAATGATTCTTATTCATAATCCTCTACTTATTCATTAATGCAAAAGCTCACACAATAAACTTGCATACTATAACTACATTTTAAAAATATACACAATGTTTAAACATTTTATTATTTTCACACTTGACTAATTGCAAATTTCAAAAATTTTGTCCCATTCCTCCCTCCTGGGTGGGAGGAGTGGGACATGAGTATGGGAGGGGTGGGACACATTTGAAAATTACAGAAAAATTAGCGAATGTCATAATTAGAAAGGTCCACATTAAAAGAGAAACAAGACTGCTCTACTGGTCCCACCAACCAATTGTGGTGGTGGTAATTTCATGATAATATCTGTTTTATCTATAATGCTACAGTCATCTTGTTGAGGAAAATTAAAATTTCATGTCCTTTCTCATAAATTTTGCATTGTAGCTTTCAGTATCATAAATGCTCTCCACCCTTGCAACATAGTTAGGGGGGGGGGGTTAGCAATTTGCTTATTTTTGCTGACAATGGAAGGGGGGAATGTTTGAGTGATGCTTGCATAAGACATTTAGCTTATGTTATTATTAAGGGGGGGGGGGTTGCGATTTGCATATTTCTGCTGACAAGGGGGAGGAGAGGTCAAAAATTGATAAAAACATGCTTATGTAATATTTGAACAGCCCCTTTACAGAAGGGACATATTTATGGGGCATGTCCCATTGCTCCCTCTTCGGAGTGTCCCATTCCTCCCTCTACACATTGCTTCTAAAAAGTAACTTGTCACATAAACCATGCTGGTTTTAGGCTTAATTAAATTGCTGATAAGCATACATTATATACTTAAGATTACAATAATAATATATTATGTTAGTTTTACAAATTACATAAATAAAGAAATAAAACTAAAAATAGATTAGAAACTTACTTTGGTGGTGAGAAATTAAACCTTTTCCAATTATTAACTGAAACTTCCTGCTGGATAAAATGCAAGTATGAAATAAAGAGAAGCTATAAACAGGCCTTATAGTGGTCAAACTGACAATAAAATAAAGTGATTTTTTTGCCGTAATTTTAGCTGTCCCACTCCTCCCACTGTCCCATTCCTCCCTCCTCTCCCCTACTGGTCACATGATGCTTTTTAATGTTGTTGAATAACTCCCTCAAAAAATCACATTACCTTGATCATTTTGTTAAAATTCATCAAATTCAGCATTCATTATTTGACTTATTTTTTTAAATTTTGTCAAGAGATTTTGAAAAAGCTTCCATTTTCCAAAATTTGACCCAAGAAAATGTCTACATATCTTTTCACCATAAAACTGTCCATGGATATATGGCAGATCAAAAAATTTACAAAATTTCAAGCTATGAATGCAGTCAAGTTTTAAGAGCCTGTCCCCATTTGTTTTGCATTTGCTTAAGGAATTTGGATTGTTCAACATTTACCATTTTCTTCTACTTGGATAGCTAAGGTACGGTAGTAATAAACGAAGCTGGGTTATCGCAATATGGTTCCTCAGAAAGAAATTGCAGATTATTTTACATTTTAATAGAACTTTTAATGCAATTTATTATTCTTGACTGTCTATTTACTTTGTTCCTACTCTCAGAATTAACCACTTGATTCTATCTTCACAGTCCCTGCTGGACGAACCGAACCCGAACAGTCCGGCAAACAGCCTGGCCGCCCAGCTGTACCAGGAGAATCGGAGAGAGTATGAGAAACGAGTAGCAACCATTGTGGAACAGAGCTGGCTGAACTTCAACGATGACGAAGAGAAGGAACCCAAAAAAGACTCTTAGGAAAGACCCCCCGTGGCCCGTCGAACTTGACGCGTTGCGGTCCCTCAAGCACTCACTGACTGACTGCGGGGTCGCGTTATATATATATGTATTTTGTTTGCAATCCGAGAAAAAACAACTGGCTTACTTTTTATATCTTAAGGTGTGTTTAAAGTCCTCATCGATTTGTATATGGCTCTAGCTGAAATTGCCCGGATTTTATTTAAATTACCCTGTATTATCATTGTACATTTTATTTTTCAAATGCATACTTTTGTTCTCGATATCATTTGCATTGTGCTTTTTTCTTTTGTTGTAGTGAACGTGTCTCACTTGAATATCTTCCAAACCGCTCATTTCCGTCTCTCAGCTCGGAGGGGGGGGGGTGTCTGAATTCATTTCTAGTACAAATTAAATGTGAATGATGGTAGAACTTTGTTGATCCATGTGAACTAAAAAATGCTATTGCTTGTCTTGACTATGCAAGCGATTTACAATCCTCAATTCATGGTAAAGTCATTGAAAATTCAGGTATTTTTCCAAAATTACATGTAAGCACTTAATTTTTCATAATTTCCTTAAATGTTATGAAAGAATGGAATTTAAAAAAAATCTATTGTTTTTTATAGGTAGGGGATTTTTATTTTAGCTTGGTCAAACAAGTGAAAAAAAAAAGCATATTTTTTCCTCCTCAGTCTGTGTGGAGTGACAGAAAGATTTTCTATGTACTATTTGTACTAAAATTGCCTGTTATAAAAATGTTTGCTTTACAATTTGTTTTACATTGTGCATAATTTTAGTTAGTCATTTAGTAAATCCGTGAGAATAATGTTGAAGTTGAAAAATATGCTACATTTAACAAACATTTACAAATGTTAAAAATTGACATTGCAGCCAAAACTTACTTTTATGTGCCACAATTTCACAGAAGTAAAATTATGGCATGGCGACTACCGTAGCTTAGGCTCTTTGTTCTCTTGCTTGCAATCAAGTTTGAAGAAAAGAAAGTGATAATCTGTTTTCATTCAGAAGAAGGCTCAGTTCTCTGAACTGTTTTTTCTACAGAAATCTGCCCCAATTCATCTCCAGATATGGTGGAATGTTTTGGTCAAGTAGAAGAATTGTTTGAAGAAAATATGTCCTCTCTGTCATAAAGGATTGATTCTTAACTTGGTTGCCATTGAAATAATGGTGTCAAGAATATTTTTCAGCATTGAATTGATTTAATGTACCAAGCACTACAAGGTTTTAAAGAAACTCACAATTTTTTGAAAAGACCCTTTTAATATTGAATCGCAAAGTTTTAGGGCAGTGTTTCTTACTCTTTTCACCATTTCTGAAGTCTCTAAAGTATAGGAAACACATAACATTCAAGTATGACTATTTATTGATGTAGTTCCTTTTAAACCAGCACAAAAGTTAAGTTTAAATATTCTGAAAATTAAAAATGACCATAATTTTTAACTTTTATTACAAAAAAAAATGCTGTTACATAAATTGATTGATTTGAAGTATAGTTAATTTTGTGAAAATATTATATATTTAAGCCGTGCTCTGACCTGGGAATTTATCCTATGCGTTTTAAGGAATAGATTAGTTTTCTGTTATAAATTAGTGTCAGACTGATTGAATAGTTGATGGACATTAATTTGCATTTCTTTCATAAAAGCTTTATGTATACCTTTTGTTTTTTACTGTTTCATGTGGAACTCCTAATGATGCTTTGTGATACCTTTGGGCTCCGGGAAGTTTTGTTAGGTGGCTTTACTGTTGAGCATGTATGTGGAGGAGGAAAGAATCTGACTCTTCACATTTTTATCTTTCTCACGAATTTGGCCCGGGCCAACTAGGTTTTACCATAATTTTATGTCCATGTATGGATGCACAGGAAGGTCTGTCATGTGATTTATTACTAGTGCATCCATTATTATGAGATACATTTCATGTAGAAAATATCTGATTTGTGGATTTATTTTGTGAATGATTAAAATGGCAAAAGAAACGATTCAAACAAGTTTGTTTTCTTTTCACTTTTCAAAGAGTCTCTTTTCATTCACTTCATTTGATACCAAAAATTAAAATTGTCTGCCAAGTGAAGCTAGGGTATATGACTGGTTGAAATTCAATGTTGATGACAATCCCCGGTAAATTAATGATCAAACCTTCTTAGACTTTGGGGTTATTAATATAAATACTTTATGGAACTTGAAAAGTGAATGTTTTAGTGAATAATTGGAGTTCAACTAGGGAATCTTTTATGAACTTGTTTCGAATAAATGCTCTAAAAGTGTCTATTGTATATTCTTTAAGGGAAAAAAAAACACTGTCATGAAACAGAAGTAGTAATGTCATTTAAAATCTAACACAGAGTGTTAAATCCCCTTACAACAAACTTCACAGGACTGCAAATTGTGCTCGTTGTTACCAGAATTTTGTTGTGATGGAATTCTGGCAATGTAATGGCAATTAAAACAGGACTGTTTACTTATTTTGTTGTATTGGAAGTCTCTGTAGTGAGATTTTACTACAGTAAGTTTAAAAACATCCACACTCTACTAATCAGAATAGATGTTTAACATCCTGTTATGTTTATGGATATAAAACAATAATGTTTTCTTGGAATACTGCATCCAGGATTGGCAAAACCCAGGTTATACAACAACTCAGCCCACCTGAATTTTTCTGCATCTAAATTTTGTATTAAATTATATGCAGGACATCAGCTGTCATTATTTCTGCATTTTTTTTTTTTTTTTGGTAACTTACATGCCTAAGTAATTGAAAGTTAAGTAAGAAAGGACAATTTTAAAAAGATAATTGAACATATAAATAATTTATACATATAATAAAATAGGATGTTTGTGTGGGGGGGGGGTGCGCTTCCTGGGAAAACGGTAAGGCCTAGAAAGATGAAATTTGGTATACGGGTGACATTTTTGCCGAAGGTGTGCACCTGGGGCTTTGATTTTTGATATTTTAATTAGAAAAAAAGTTACTTAACGTTTTATGTGTTTTTTTTTTCACTTTTTAGTACTTATTACCTCACAGACCCCGAACCAATCGCACAAAGACAAATATTTCTTACACTATAGCGTAGGAAATTTAATTTTAAATATGATGAATGAAAAATATTCGAGAATAGAACAATTTTTGAAAAAAAACCTTTATTTTGCATTTTCCCTAGGTTTAGTTTTTTTTTTTTTTCGAAACCCATCCCGCAAAAGGTATTGAACCCTCAATTCTAAAATTTTAGTTGGTAATAGTAAAAACATTTAGTCCTCTTCAGAAGAAAAAAATTCTTAAAAATACGCGAAAGTTTTTTTTTTTTACAATTTTTTTAATGCAGAACGCAACGCAAGCAAGCTGTACGCTTGCTGGCTGAGTTTCGAACTTATGTTATGACGTCAGATCACGTGATCAAACTGAAATCATTTGCTTTTTCTTTACCTTTTTTTAAGTCAGGGATTTTATTTCTTTATTTTTCCAACTTTTTTTTTCTTTCTGGACTCATCACGTGATCTAACTGAAATCTCGTTTGCTTTCTCTTCACTTTTTCTTCTTTTAACGTTCGGAGATTTCATATCTTTACTTTTCCAACTTTTTTTTTCTGTAAGTTTTGCTGTATTTATTTTTGTTCAAATATTCGTGGGCTTTTTAATTCAATAAAAGCAGTTATTTTTTTTCTGAACACATTAACGTTACATATTCGTGTGCATTTAGTTTAATAACAGTGAGTTTTTCATTTTTTGCAAGCGCTGCTTTTTGCACACTACGGGGATCATAGAGCCTTTTTTTTTGAGTGCTATTTTAAGTAAATAAACAAAGCCCATGGTTTTTTATATGAATTCTGTTTTTGTTAGGGATTAATGGTTAGGTTTGGTAGATAGAGATAGATATTGAGTGGGCAAAAAATGTTTTTTTACATAGAAAAGATTGTTAATTACTATCAGAGGTAGATATGCAATGAATGGATCATATCGATAGATGGGTACACAAATATAGAGGTCAATAGAGTAGATGAACAGTAGACATGCCCGTCATTTAAGGAACTTTAACGGAGATCAATACTCCCCCCACACAAACACACACCATGACTTTGAAGAAACAATGCTTTCACATAAAAGTGGAAGTGCTTTTTGTTATTTTTCGGCAAAATTTGCATGAGGAGTATGCCCTTTACCTCCACCATCTCCCCCCCCCCCCTTTAAAAAATTTTCCTAACGACGAAACTCGAGATAGATCTAGAAAATATTTTATTCAATACAAAATTTATTTAACAAACCCCCAAAGGCTGCAACCTTGGCATAAAAAGGCAAATGATAATATGGATGTATGGAGAAAAAGATTGATTCATACCATCACCTAATTTATCTAAGCAGCCGCCGAAGGTGGCAACCCTGGCATAAAAAGGCGAACCGGCTGGTCACCGCAGGTAGCTAGTACATATTATAAAATAAGATGTTTGTGTGGGGGGGGGGCGCTTCATGGGAAAACGGTAAGGCCTAGGAAAGTGAAATTTGGTATACAGGTGACATTTTTGCCAAAGGTGTGCACCTCGGGCTTCGAATTTTGATGTTTTGATTGGAAAAACAGTTATTTAATGTTTTATGTGATTTTTAGCAGTTTTTATGTTTTTTACCCCACAGATCCCGAACCAACTGCACCAGAAAAGTATTTTTTAAACTAAAATGCAGGAATTTTAATTTTAAATATGATGAAAAAAACGTTTTTGCAGATCAAGCAATTTTTGTATTTTGTATGAATTTTTGAAAAAACCTTTGCATTTGCATTTTTTTAGGGTGTAATTTGCCTTCACTCATCCCACAGAAACTATAAAAGCTTCTTTTCTAAAATTCAAATATGTAACAGTAAACACACATTTCCCCCTCTTCAGAAAAAAAAGGTTTCAAGAATATGCCATGGTTTTTTTTACAACTTTTTAAATTCAGGACAGCATGATATCCTTCACGGACGGTCAAAAAAGAATGCCTCACTCTTATCTGCCACTGCCGTCGCAGAAAGGATTTCGATTCAATATTGAAGAATTGAATCTTAATCGCTACAATGTTTATCTTTTTTCTAATACTATTGCTTACTTTAATGATGTCATGGGTCCGTGGTCTAACACTATCGCTTGCTTTTTCTTTACTTCCTTTTCTTGTTCAGGGACTTCTTCCCCCCCCCCTGGATATTTTGCTGTCCTATTTTATGCTACATATTTGTGCGCATTTAATAAAAATATGTATTTAGAGTTTTTTGTGCTATTTAATAAAATAAATAAAGTGCTTTTTTTAGAGTAATCTTTGTTTTAGTTAGGGAATGGGCGGTTAGAGATGGATAAGAAAATTTAGAGATAGATTGTATAGGTAGATAGAAGCCGCAGAAGGCGGCAATCTTGGAGTAAAAAGCTGAATAGCACAAAACGCAACTGGAGAAAATATTTTTTTCCTAATTAATATAGATTGATTACTACTGGCACAACATTTATTTAAACGGCAGCCGAAGGCTTCAATCTTGGTGTAAAAAGGTGAATGACAAGTAAGCAAAACAGATGCAGTAGGTGGCTGCTTACATATAGTGACGAATAGGGTACAAAGGTGAATGGTAAATAAGCGAAACAGACGCTGTAGCGGCTGCTTGCAAATAGAGGTGAATGGCGTAAAAAGGTGAATCAGCTGATCGTCACGGGCGGCTAGCCTAAAATAACTAGTAAATGTATTTGATCATTTATTTGTCATTTTGGATTAAGAATTAAAGAACTATGGGGAGGAATGATCATAGTTCCTGACACAGTAATTTCCAACATTTGCAATTTTAAACTTTGAAGTTGATTCATTCTTGCATATTATGTTAGCATCAGTCTTTAGTCCACTTATCATGTGTTAGTTGTATGTTAGCATCAATCATTTTCCTGTTATAACACAGCGACTATGTTATTTCTTGCTAGACTGATATTATAGTTGAAAACTATTTATTAATAATCTCACAGTTCCCATAGAAATCTGATTTTTTTTTCTTCCAAAAAATGGACTATGATCATTCTTCCTTGTGGACCTTCAATTGCAAATGAAAAAAAAAAGTGAGCAGAGTTATTTGCAGACAGTACAATGCCTTTTTTTTTATGGGGTCAATGTAGATAAATGTGAATGCATTTGAAGTATTGGATGGAAAGCATCAGCTTCTCATTATGCAGAAAGAGGTACTAAAAATATGGATTAATTACATGAAATACTGAGTGTTTCAAGCTGTATGTTTTAATTACCATGTATCATCATTTCCTTCAACCTTCAGGCATTCACAATTGCTCAAACGTTCACAATTGCCACAATTTGGGGGTAAATGTGAATGCCATTGGGGAAAGTACTAAATAAGCTAGGACTGCATAGGTGAGTATTTGGGAACAAAAACTTATCCATTCTGTTTGTCTTTACACACTTTCTTAATTCTACTACCAAAAATAAGCTTTTATAATTGTCCTTTCTTCATGCTTACTAAAGTTTATGAAATAGGGGAAAAAATGATTTTACTTGTAAATGAAATGACAAATCCTACATATAAAGTACAGTAAACCCTTGTTTTATGTGGATTTGAATATACACAGTTTAAGACTTGACATCTTTATTTTATTTTATGGCAATGAATTTTGATTCCATGTGGATACTTCATTGCAAACAATTAAAATTTTCCCCTCTTTTAAAATCCAAATTCCTGAGATTGCAGATAAGCCGTAATTAACTGCTTTTTGAAGTGTTAATAATCCGATTCGGGCCACTGAAGACATTTTTTTGCGGTTGGTTCCAGAGCTCTTTCCAGAAGTAAAGTTATTAAACTCCCATATTTTCAGAGGCCGCTGGGAGAAGTGCTTTCAGAAGTGACTAAGGAGAACAAAACCAGCGATGATATAGACATTGATGAATAACACACAACCAAAAGTTTTCACCCTGCAAATTTTGATCCATTCCTTGACAATGGCAAATGATCTTTCTGATATGTTAGTCAAGGAAAAGGTTGTCATGGGAGTGACGTGAGTGATTGAGGAAGCATTAATGCCCCACAAAGAACTAGGGAGAAAAATAATTACTGACTGGCAAAAGACTATCATAACCAACTAATTGTTTATAAACACAAAGCTAATTCATGTTTTCTTTTTGCACGTTTTGCATATGTATCGGAATAAGCTCACAGTAAACTTTTATATATATTTATCACTAGAATGGAGTATTTTTTCCCTTCTATGGAACCTAATCCCTATTTTAACACACTATTAAGTCTTAATTACGCGCTTTTGATTTCTGCGGCATTTCCGCTGAACGTAACCTCCATGTAAAAGGAGGGTCTACTATGTTGTGTTAAACTAACAAAGTAACAAAACATTTGTCATAATTAATCACATGAATGAGTAAGGTTGTAGGTAGCTTTAATGGGGTCATTGATTTTCATTGGGGACCCGAGCCTGTTGCTGGTTGTCACCTTTTAATTTTCTTCATGTTAAAAGTAAATGCACAAATTAGCCACAAGTCGGTATTTCAAAAGGCTTACAGTTCTTTAAAAGTTCATCATCCCAGGATATTTATATGTACACTGTTTGTTTTTAAGCAAAGTTTGGGGTGGCAAAAGCCGAGCAAAGATTACATACACTGAAAGATAGGCCTTTTGAACAAACACTGTTGATGCAAAATTGTTTTCTCTGTGTATGTCTCTCTAATTCTCTATCTTCTTCGTCAGCAGCAATAATAGAGGAGACATAACTTTGAATGAGTAGCTTCCTTGAATTTTGGACAAGACAACAGGTTAACATTTACACTGTTGTTAACATTTTTTTTTTTTTTTTGCTCTTCATTTGAAATGTTGCTGGAAATTGTGAACTTGAAAGTTTCATACATAAAATATCTTAATAAAGTTTAATGGATACTGTATTCTATATACAGCAAAATCCCTTCATTAATAACTAGGATTTATGTTGGATATTTTTCAAATGAAAATGTCTTTTGTATACACTACGCGACTTGTTTGTTAAAAGAAAAAAAGAAAAAAACTGGTTTATTTTCCTATCATATTTCAAAAGTAAAAAGTTGAACGAAACTTCAAACATATACTGTAAGATAAGTCTTAGTTTGCTTAAAACATTAGTTTTGACTTGGATCATGCAAAAGTAAAAATGTTACATTTTTCATTATTATTTAATTATTTATTTTTAAAGAACTTTTTTTAACTAATTGACCTTTTACATGTAATAAAATAACTACCATTATATGATAAATGATCTGAAGTGCTTTGTGCCTAAATGTGATTAAAATGAAAGCGCGAATCAAACACAAACTGTAAAGAAAATGCTGAAAATAGCTATTGTGGAGATTATTCATTTGTGCAAAATTGCTCATCACGCTATAAATAATCATGATTTCACTTATTTCGCTTGTGTATTTTGACATCTGCGACAATGGCCTGAATAATCGTAAGTTTATCGGGGGGGGGGGGAGATTGATTCACTTGAAGGATAGATGGTTTAACACTAATTTGCATTATTTTTAAATGAAGAAATCAAGTATTTCGGGGATACAGCATCCACCTTCTTTTCGTCCCAACTTCAGCACTGCTTGGAACTATTTTAAAATTATATTCAAGCATAACATACGGTTACTGTAAAAAAAAACTAGCCACCGTTGGCCCTTAAATTTTACAGTGTAACTTCTAACCTAGCCACAAGATATTGCTGTTAGCTTGCTCAGTAATTTTAAGTTTTGGAGGTATAACAAATCAAACAAAATTGAAGGTAAATTAACCTAGTTCTCTTTCCCAATATTAATGCACCGGCACACTGTCTGCAGTCAACTTCTTCTCACACTTAGGTTAACAAATCCACATGAAAGAACAAATAGCCTCTTCAATTTTGTGTCTCAACTGTGTCAAATCATTAGGTAACAGCAGATTGTTAGATATGAAAATAGTGGAGTAAAAGTAGTGGAGACAGTAACAGCTCTCTATTGATACGATTTTCTACATTAAGCTTTAAGAATTCAAGATTCTTCCGAAAAGAAGCATTAAACTCCACAATGCACTCTTTTAAGTGTTTATTAAATCGATCTACAATGTGTCTTGTAATAGACTGATGGTTTTCAAGTATTCATAACAAGTAAACGGTGGAGGTTCATTGCAAAAACTCATGGTATAGGTATAAATTTTCCTCCCAGATGTACGGATTTTAGTTCAAATATTTCCCAATAGATGGCGCTGCAGACAGTATGCCCGTAAATTAAAGAAAAATAACGGAAAACCACATCAGTTTCACGAAATTTTTAATGAAGGAAATTGCATTCATCATTGGTAACTAGGTTTTAGTTTCTTTAAGTGTTCATGGATTTTTCCGATTTACTACACTTTGGGGAAACATTTGAACTAAAACCAGAAATTATGGGAGTTGACATTACAATTTTTTGAAAATTTTAGTGAATAAAAATACATTGCAATATTTTTAAAATGTCCTCCCAACTACATGTCGGTTGCCCTCTTACGGTTAAGAAAGATTTCTCAATCGAAACATTTTCATGGTTTCATGTATGTCTCCTAAATTTTTCTTTTCAGAATTTCTAATTTTAATACAAATGCTATGATTATGCATAGGCTTGCCAGATGTCCCGGTTTGAAAGGGACAGTCCCGGATTTCAGAAAAAATCCCGGTGTCCCGGCTGGTTTGCTTGGCGTCCCAGAAAAAAAATTTATTTAGAAAAGATTTAAAAAAAAAATATATTTTGAAATAATAACTAATAAGGATTATGAAGTATTTACTTTCACTGCGCTGTATGAAAAATGAAATCTATAGAAGAGCGATATTCTGCTAATAAATTGTAATGCTGTTCTCTTCAAGAAAATTTATTCCAATGAAGCAAATACAAATATGCTTTACTTGAAAAACGGAACATCGAAGAAAGATTTTTTTTCTTCAGTTAAAAATGACTAACAGCTCTTCTCTTAGGACCATACACTCACAATTCAGTTAGATTTAAAAATACGAATTTCAAATAATTACTTTTAAATTACATGTCACAATAAACTGATCACAGTAAAATATTCGAGTAATTTTCTATTTCATTCTTCAGTAATTTCGTTGCATCAACTTCAAATTTTATTTATTCACTTATTTTACCTTCAAACACAAATTCTTTTTGGGCATTTAATATGTTTCATGGTCATGTTTAAATATTGGGTGGAAAAACATCCGTAAAGTATCTAGTTTGTTTTGCAGAAAGGAGAGAGAAGTTTCTCAATGTTATCTTGAGCTAAAAATAAAGACACAAATGTTCCTTAAAAAAAAAAAAAAAAAAAAAAAAAAAAAAAAAAAAAAAAACGAACTTTTTTTCAGGATTACAGTTTAAAAGTTATACGCTTCTGGGGACATAAGTAATCTATTATTATTAAAAATAAACTACAAGTTTAAATAAGATTATTAATCAAAGTATAAAATGAATCTGAAATGAATCATCCCAAAAATATAAAAGAGCAAAAATAAATTAATTAATAATTAAGTTCATTTTTTTCTCATCCACAAACACACGAAATGTGCAGAATTTCTTTTTCGTTGCTGTCTGAACTTAAGTTTTAAATGGGAAAACACATTAACACATAAAATTGCTCGTATTATTAAGAGAACTTTAAAAAGGAACTACAACTTACCTAGTTTGTGTAAACTTAATTTTCTTCTGATTACGAATTTGTTCTAGATATGTTTCCTATAAGTGTGTGGTAGAAAAATACTGTGTGTTAAAACAGAAAATAATGGGAATTTCAATTACTTATTCACCAGGGATGCACCCCACTCTGGCTATCTTTCGTGCAGCATGTGTCTAGGAAATCAAGTCCAAACGGCAAAATAGTCAAAACAAAAAGAAAGAACGAAAACCACGCCAATGAGACTGGGGTACGGCGAAAGTGACAATAACAGTTTGTTTTCAATTACTTTGCCGAAGGCAATCTGGTGAATCAAGGGAAAGGGGTCGAATTTCAAGGTCACAACCCAGCTAAGTTGAAAGAAGAAACGGAAAATCGTCATTTTCGGACAGAGTACGCGACATAGCAAAAGACAGCCGGCAAGAGGGAACAACAGTTTCACGAGGTTCTCGTGAAACTGTAATGGAAAATTGTCCATTAATGGGAATAGTTAAGGGGAAAATACAGGGCTTCATAAAATTTTTCTCTTGAAAAATTTTTGTTGACGTGAGGTGCAACAACTGACAAAAAGCAGACAGTGGTCTTTCGGGAAAAGGAGGGTGTCCAGACCCCCCCCCCCTGGCTACGTCCTTGGGTCCATGGAGAAATTTTCAATATTCACGTCAAAAATCGCAATTTTAGGAAATTTTTCGAGACTTGAAGGGAAAGTAATGTTGTAGTTCTTTCCATAAATTCTTTCAAAATTGATATCAATTTGCTGCTATTTTTTGTGACCTTAGCTTAGAAAGGATCGGCGCTCTTCCTGAAAATTTTCTGAAACAGAAGTTTTAAACACGCAATTTTGCGTTATCTGTGTTGACGTTGCTGAAGGGAAGGAGATTCGGTCGTCTCCTATCTAAAGTTTTCGAAGTTGAAGTTTAAAACTCAAATTTAGGCTGTCTTTGTTGATGGTAGGGGATCTGGCATCTTTTCTCCGGTAATTTATCGGCACTATTGTTTCAAAAACACATTTTTGGCTATGTTTGGACACGATAGGAGAAAAGGGAAAATATTCCGAACTGAAACATTTTTCGGAACTGAAATCAATTTTTAGTCTATTTTTGTGAAAGAAGGGTTTTGAAGCTTCCAAACGGATATTTCTAAAAGCACAATTTTGTACTATCTTTGATGACGTTAAGGAAACTGGGAAGCTTCAGCGGATCTTTCTGAATATTTTTCGATATTAATATCTAAAAAATACAACTAAAGACTCCACCTCGCCTCGACGATTGATGGGGGATACCGGATGCTCTAGCGCTGTGAAAATTTACCTAAGCCATCCGGAATTTTTTAGAAATGGAAGTCCCAAAATCGTATTTTAGGCATTGTTTGATAACAATGGGAAAAAGAGCGGTCGGGGGTTCAGTGTGCCCTCAAGAATTGTTTTTTGAAACTGAAGTCAATTTCAGGCTAGTTTAGGCAGGAAGGATTTGGTGGATCCACGGAACCGTCTATTTAAAAACGAAGTTTTGAGCTATAGTGATTACGTTGGAGAAAATGCGGATCCGGAGTATTTCCCCGAAAGATCTTCGAAACTGATGATTGAAAAACGCAATTTTAGTTTGCTTTTGAATACATTAAATGAGAAGGGGTGGGATTGGGGGCCTCTCTAGAGACGCTAATTCAGACAGGTAGTGAAGCTATATGGTCTTTTGTAATGTTAGGGACAATTTCAGGGCCCTTTTCCGCAAAAATTTCGAAAAATGCCATTGAGGAATCTTTGATGACGTTAGTTATAGGGTTGTCCCCAGAAAAGACATTTTGGATTTTCGAGCTATCATTTTTAGGCTATGTTTGATTACATTAAGGTAGAAAGGGTGAATGAGAGACTTGATTGGATCCTTAAGATCGGTGGTTCAACCAGCGAAATTTTCCGAAATTATAGTCCTAAAAACGCAATTTGAAGCATTCTTTAGTCTCGTCAAGGAGATCATGGCATCCTTTTGGATCTTCTTTTTGGAGCCACACTTAAATTTGTAACCCGGGGCAAAGGCCCTGTCCTCCTACCTGATCTGAAACCGGGCAGTTCATTCGTGATTTTAATTAGAAAAAATTGCTGTAAGGGGGGAAAATTAAAAAAATTTAGTTCGTTGATTATATATGTTTGACTCTCAGGTGAGTCGTAATTTCCCATTGTCTATCCAGTCTCCACACATCCACGACTGTTGAACACAGAATTTGTTGTTTGAAATACTTGTATAGTTTTTTAATATAAAATTTGTCTTCATTGTTTAGGGTCAGTAAAAGCTTGGGGGGGGGGGGGTAAGCATTAGTGACCTTTAGAAGGCACCCTTTCATGCTTCGGGGGTGAGGAGGGGGAATTTCCATCATTGCCCCTCCTCTGTATCCATGCCTTATTACCAGTTCTGTCACACATTTTGCAACTAAATGAAGCATGTGTGTAAAGAGTTGATATTAGTGGATAATGGATCAACGCAATGTGCTCTCTAAGAACATTCCATTTTTCTTAATATGCTATGCTGTTGGAAAATCGGCACTTACTTTGATAACTGAACATTTAAAATTCAGTATATTTATTCGACTTATTATAAGTTATCTTGTGAGAAATTCTTGAGGAATTTTGCTTGATTAAAAGAACGATATGATGCGGCCTCCGGCCACCCCTTGCTTTGGTCTCCCGTGTGCGGTGCACACTCTGCACACCTGATAGGATCGGCCCTGATTCCACACTATCTTTGTGCTGTTGGAGGTAAGAAGGCTCGGTGAATTCCGCTCAGAAGTTTTCCAAAATTTGAAGTCGGCAAAACATGATTGTTAGCCATTTTTCAGGAATGTAAGGGAAATGGATAGTGTGTACTGTACAGGGATTCGTCGCAACCGCAGCAATTTTTGAAAATTGCAGTTGCAAAAACGCAATTTCAGATGAATGATGGATGATAGGAGGTTCGAGGGCCAACCCCCGGAGGTTTTTTTTACATTGATGTCTGGAAAACATATTTTAGATGATCTTTAATAGAGCTGGAAGAAGGGAGAGGGGGGGGCAGTAAATTTTGTAACGCTATGACATTCAGAGGGAAGTCGTACTTTTCTTTTTCTTGGCAAAAAAAGTTTTGTGGTTTTCTCTTTACTTATAATTTTTTAGATCAATACATTTCGGGGAGGCAGTTCTCCCCGCCCCCCCATTCCGTAAAGCTACTGGACTGTTGATTAAATGACCTTATCTAAAAAAAAAAAAAAATTCGGGACACGCTTTTCGAGTTTAATCCGTACACTTAATGAAGAGTTAAAGAGTATTGCAAATCTAAGTTGAATCAAGTGCTTAATTCAATTTGTTAAATTTATGACTTATGCCACTATCATGCTAATCCGTCCTCATGTACTTATTGAACTCTTTTCAAGAACTGAAAGGTTTTATGACATTTTATGGTGAAGGCACCAATTAGAATACTCCGCGGCGGACAAGAAAAAAAAAAAAAAAACTGCTTCACTTGCAAAGATTTACATTTTAAAGAAATTCTCGAGACATAAAAGAACAATTGCTCAAACTTCTGTGACGCAAAAGATATGCTTCAGCTGACGCTTATCAACCACTACATACTACTTTATAGTCTAAAAAAATGTATCTCTGTCTCTGTTTTTAGCAGTGCTCACCCTCTAAGAGCAAGGGCGCATCCCCTCTAAATGTCGCGAAGACCCCCCAAAAGCAAGAAGTCCGCCAAGAAAAGTGAAAATTGCCCCTCAAAACATCCCCCCTCCTAAAAATTTTAATGGCGCAGTCTGCGCTATTACCCCCCCCCCCCTCAGGTGGGCACCCCTGATGTGTTATATAAACGAGATAAATAAAAACGGAATTTTGGTGCCATTTAAAGATTCCGAAAATAAGAAAAAGGTTCTAAGCCTCAGAATACTGAAAAGGGAAGTTTCATATGCTTATAAAAAAATTTTAAAAAGCAAATTATCATCCAAGACTTTAAATAGCATTTATTATTTCTTTTGCATTTAAATCATCGCAGTTGATTCAAGAAGTACAGTAGACCCTCGTTTTACCCGAGGGTTCCGTTCCACGGAAATGCCGCGTAAATTGAGACCTAATACTAGTGTTAAAATAGGGGTTTGATTCCGTAGGTAACAAAATACTTCATTCTCGTGATGACTAATTAAATGTGTACTTATATCGACTTTTATGCACAACATGCATAAAGAAAACAGAAATTAATTTCGTATTCTGTTTATAAAGAAGAGCTGCTGACTGTGATAGTTTTTTTGGCAGTCATTAAGAATTTTTCTCTGTAATTCTTTGCAGAGCATTAACGCATCCATAATCATTTGCGTCATTTCCATAATAGAATCTTCCTTCACTAACAAATCAGAAAGATGACTCAAAATTTTAAATGTGAACGTTTTTGGTTGTGTGTCACCGAAGACGGTATCCTCGTTGGTTTTGGCCTCCTTTTCACTCTTAAAAGTTCTTCTTCCAGTGAGTTCTGAACTGTGTGAGTTTAATAGCTTTACTTCTGAAAAGAGTTCTGGAACTAATGGCATAAAATGTCTCCAAGGGCCGCCAAGCTCGATTATTAGCACGCCAAAATGCAATTGATTACGCGTAATCTGCAATCTTTAGGAGGTTGGATTTTGAAAGAGGGGATTTTTTTTTTTTGCATTGCCGCATCCGCGTAAAGCCGAAACTCATCCACGTAAAATAAAGTAAAGGTGTTAAAAACCGCGTGTAATCGAAGCCGAGTAAAATAAACCCGCGTAAAATGAGGGTCTATTGTATATACAGTTGAGTCTCGACTTACAAGAGGGATGCGTTCCAAGACCTCTCGCGTAAGTCGAAATTTCGCGTTGTGAAAAAGGGTGTGCATACGAATTTAAAATTGACACACCCAATTATTTTAGACACTTTTAAACACCCCTCAAATTGTTTTTTACACAATTTTTTGCTACATATTACCGTACATTAAGTAAAAAGCTGTATTTTTAAAGCAGCTGCATTTTTCAACGCATAAAACCAATGATCAGTAGGAGAGAGAGAGACATAAAATAAAACAGTACGGTTTGTACAGTATATATAGTAATAATAAAGCGCTGGGCTATAATAGTGTACCGTATCATACAGTGCATACAATAGTTATTTATAACTTTAAAATTGAAGCTTATGATTTATGTAGAACAATTTCAGATCGTTATTCTAAAATATTTTCAAAAACAGTTGCTTCACATTTACTTTCATAACGTTTCCATCTATGGTAATTCCCTCCTCCAGGGTCTCTATAACTCACAGTACAAGAGCAGCTTCCAATTTCCTACGAAGTTTTATTTTAAAACTAGGTTCTGAACTTTTACGGATCGCCTTTTCTTGTTTTTTTAAGTTGTGTATGTATGGAAGATTCACCCACACTTAAATTGTCGTGCTACCTCGATCTACCTTTTAGTTGTTCAAGCGTATCAAGAATCTTTACCTTTTCTTAAAGTGTCACAAACTTTCGCTTTTTCTTCCTATATTTAAACTTTAGATGAAACAGTGTGCCTAGGTGACATAATATTTCAGTACCTTTCACATTTAGAATTTTTTTAAAAAAAAGAAAAAAGACTAACAAAGCGATGTTTAACTAGACTAGTGAAAACTTAAAACTTGAGCAATCAGTGATGCTTAAAATGATGGAAGTACATTCATGAAACCAATATTTAGTAATCGATAACGAAACCGACACTTAGCACCACGATTTCTTTCCAACTATTTTCGTGTTGCGAGTCAGAAATTCGCGTTAGCTCTAAAATTCCTTGCTCGTGAAAAACTCGCGTTATAGCCATTTCGCGTAAGTCGAATCGCGTTGTAGCGGGAGTCGACTGTAATCAATGTTCGCTTCACGAAAGTAGGTCGCTCCTCTTCCGAAGTCGAAGAGGAGGCAGCTGTGGAAGTCGGAGATGGTGTGGCTGTGCGCGTGAGCAATCCGTAGTGGAAGGTCGGTGATACTGGAGGCATCCCTACGTCACTGCAACTGACCTGATAAAGGAAAGGGAAAGCCTTGAGTTTTAAAAACTCTTGGAATTCGCTCTCGAATGAACACCAAGTGACGTGGGATATTAGGACTGCGAAATCTACGCATCACAAGTGTAAACAGAAAGAGAAAACGTGACTTTCTTGAACCGCCTTGCAGGCCAGATATTCGAATAACTGCGTTGGAAAGTTTTTCTCTTACTTTTGTTATTCACTAGCGGTACCCGCACAGCTTTGCCCGTAGTAGAAAATTAAAAAGTCATTTGGTTCGCCTGTATATTTGCAAAATATGGATGATGAATTTCTCGCCAATAATCTTTGTTCATTTGCTCGTCCTTGTTATGGTGATTTGCTTGTCCATGCAATGGCAATTTACTCGTCCATGTTATGGTAATTCGCTCGGTAAAATGGGCTTAAAATTGGAATAGAAAAAGAACAAAATCGAAATTTCGAAAAATCGCTTTAAGGCGCTCCTCTCTATGCTAAAAACTAATTTTGTGCCGAATTTCATGAAAATCGGCAGAACGGTCTAGGCGCTATGCGCGTTACAGACAGACATCCAGACTTTCAGTTTTATTATTAGTAAAAAAAGATAATAAGATTTCCAAATGAGACATTTTTAATCATTTAAATATTTCGAATCCCTAACTTTTGCAGAAAGAAATTTTCACCTTGACTTCCAAAGCTTTTAATGTCTAAAATATGATTTACACAAATGCTTCAAAATTCTTTTGTAATTTTAATATGAAAAAATATTATGACCAAATATTGTTTCGTATAACCCGCTGGTGCCTAACCTACGGCCCGTGGGCCACATCCAGCCTGCGAAGCTGATCCGTGTGCAGGGCCGGATTAAGACTTAACGGGGCCCTAAGCTATTTCAAGTATGGGGCCTTTTGTAGTTTCTCTCGGATGGTGTAAGAGGCATTTTTAAAATTTTTTCCCCTTTACTATGTTTGTCTCTTTCCTCTGATACATACAGCAATACATTTACTTTTTTGATCGTGTTAATGTGTTTTCCCTGATATTCTCTTTTTGGGTTGACCTTAAGAGAGAGAATGGTATCAAGAGACCCAGGACTCCCTTTAAGTAGAAATTAGAATATCTCCAATTATAGCGGCTCCGGGGGTTTTGTCCCCCGGAGAAAACTTTGAAAAATAGATATAAATTTCTGTATTTTGAAACCTTATATGATGTAGCTGGAACTACAAAAATATCAGGACAGAAATAGGCAAATAAAACTTTTTAAAAATTATTTACTCTATCACAAATTCAGATAATACACAGTAATAAAAAAATTTTGAAAAAAAAAGAAATAGAACCGACTTTAAAATTGCTCTAAAAAGTGAAAAATAATTTTATTCTTTAAACACCATCGATAATGCTTTTAAACATAATTTTTGAAGTTGGTGCAAAAACAAAACGTAAAATCCAGTGTAACCATGCTTCGTTCATATTTTTTTCAGAAAAGCATCCAAAGTTACGAACGAAACATTTATATCGTTATTCAAATATGTTGTCATCAATGCATAATTTATGTGATAGTGAAGAAACTGGGCCTGGTTAAATTTATAGTTGTAGTTGAGTTATGACTGTGAATGATTTTATCTATCGTTTTTGCGCCAACTTCAAAAATTATGTTTAAAAGCATTATCGATGGTGTTTAAAGAATAAAATTATTTTTCACTTTTTAGAGCAATTTTGAAGTCGGTTCAATTTTTTTTTTTTTTCAAAATTTTTTTATTTCATTCTTTTTAGTGTAAATGTAGATATTTCAGTGAAAGTAAGAAGTTACCTAGTAAGAAGTTCGGCTCTATATCACTGTATTGCTTTAGAAAAGCCTTTATTCAAAATTATCATTACAATTACTATTAATGTTATATGGCACCAAACTTTTATAACAATGAGTTTAATATTGTCGCGTAGATGAAGATAGCGAAGACAACGTGAAAGCCAAATGAAGCGAATACTCGTTAGTCTCAACTCGAGATCTTTATTCAGAACCACGAATGAACGTTGCATCTCCTTATATACAACTTGAGAAAGTGCTGGAACTTTCCAGACTTGGAAAGATACAGAAATTAATAGAACATTCGAGAAAATACGGGAAACAGTAGAAACGAAATTTTAGTAAAATCTACTTTGTCCTAGTCGGGATTTGAACCCGAGTCGCTCGTGAGGGAGGCGAGAATTCTACCACTGAGCCACCGTTATCCACGGATGAAAAGTGCGAACTTCGCTACAATATCATTTTAATCATTTAATAGGGAAATTGCATAAAATGTACTGTTTTTTGCCCATAACTTTTTTTCTAAAGAACAAATATGGTCAAACAAAGTAATGGGACCTAAGTTGAGCCATCCCCTATCCATTAAAAAAAGAATCATCAAAATCGGTTCACTAGGGGAGACGCTATGAGTGGACAAAAAAAAAAAAAAAAAAAAACATACATACGGTATGAACTGATGATAACCGCCTCTTTTTTGAAGTCGGTTAAAAATTGTTTTTGATTCGAGAAATCAATGAAAGCAGTTGACGGAGAGAAAAAGCGCGGGAAGGGAAAAGACAATGCTTTGGTTCTTGCTCACATTGGCTTTCGGTACAATTAGTTTTTTATCACCCCTCCAACCCCCCGACAAATGCGACAAATGAATTAAATATAAAATGATCAATAGTAAAAAATGCTTTAAAAGAAATGGTGTACGTATTTAGAAAATAGGTAACAAGAGAGTAACATACTGCCCATTTGAACAATTCATAATTTATACACATGACTAGAGGACCCAACAGACGTTGTTCTGTTCAAACTTTGTAAAGTTAAAAGTTAAAAAATTTCAACAAACTATCAAGCGTTTGGAACGTTTTGTTGAAAAAAATGAGTAAAAAGAAAATGCGAAGCCAACTCCAATCGATTAGCAGTCCGATCTTTTGAACGAAAACTTTTAAAACTTCATACATTGCTTAGTTTGTTCTTTCTGCCAAAGACTTGTTATTTATGTAGACGAAAATAAAATTCCACAATCTTTTCCTTTAATAATGTATTGATTAGTTAGATAATCCTTAAAGTATTATTGACTTGGTGCCAAAACTGAAATGGATTTGAGCCGAGAAACAAATGTTGCTAGGTACGATACTTTCTGATCATTTGGTTAGGAAAACCTAGTTCAACTACGACGACAAAACACACGTTTTGCCTTTTACAGTACTTTACAGTGCGCGGTCAAGTGGTTTGGCAGAGATCGTATTTTATTTGCTTCTGAAAGGTAAAAAAACGTATTAGGATGAGCTGTTTTTTTCTTGTTTTTCAAAGAATGAATAGTGTAAAATATAATTAAAAGAATCACACTGTATCTGTATGGAATGTCTTATTTTTAATTAGTATCGCAGAAAACTTTTGTCGAAAAACATATAGTCTAGATTTCTTTTAGTAAATATTTCTTCACATAAAAAGGTTTTAAAAAAATTCAATAATAGTGAATTTAATTACGATTCCAGTGATGTAAAATTCGTAATTTTATTATCTTGAAAAACGCAATGGAGTCTTACCTAAGATGGGGAGGGGGGGGGGGTGGAAATCTTACTTACATAGGGGGAGGGGGTCAAAAATTGCAAAAATCGTCCTTACGTAATTAATGAATGGCCCCTTAGCTCTCTCTTGTGATGAAAATCTTTCTTTTGTCGTCTTGTGTGTAAATAAAAAATTGCACGGTACGTGGTTTAGTTAGAGGGCCGTCCTCCTTGTGGGACTGCTTTTTCGCGCAGCTATGGGGCACGACAACAAATATAAGTAACGACAACAATATAGCAAAGCGTGCCATTCATGATAAAGTGGGAGGTTTTTTTTTAATTTTTAAATACAATATGACTCATTTCATTTTGCCGCAAAATGTAGTTTTGAAATGTGTTGCACAAAAAGTGTGTTTTATACCATGTGAAGAGAATTACTTCCTTTTTAATTACACTACAGTACCTGAATTTTGGTTGAACATGCCAAGCAATCCGGAGCGCCATGATGGGAGGTCACGGGAAGTCACTGTGACCTTCCAAAAATTTCTTTATTTGGAAAATTTTGTCTGACGGATTGGACAAAATTATCAACATTCGGCGAAATTTGGTGTTCCATTCGGCAAAGTTATCATCATTCTGCGAAATTTGGAGCTGTGTTCATCAAAATTTGGATTTCTGTTCGGCAAAATTTGGAGTTCCTTTCCGAAAATTGAGATATTCCGCCGTCCCAAAAATTTAAGTTCGGGGTGCCCCTGCAAGCCATCGGGACTTTTCTGATATTGTATTCTGAAAAATATATTACTAAATGTAATATAAGATTCATTGCCAGCTAATAAGACCGTGTCATCTATTTGTTTTTTTAATGATTACTTTATCACTTCTAATAACATATAAAGCATTGCAGAAAGCCTTTTAGTACTCTTTAATATGTAAGTCTACTGCGTCAAAACATCATAAATAAAAGGTTTTCAACATTAAGTTACTTGAAGTTGTTTCAAGTAGCCTTAAAATTGAGTTGGGCAATAATGCAACATAACTCCCACTAAACACATGGACAACCAAACCATATAAGCTTCTACCCAATCTTATTTCTGACGTAGAATGGATAAGACGCGTTTCCTAAGAGCCTCTATGATCACAGGATTGCAATCTGGAAAGCAAGCTACGAGGTACTTTACAATCTCTTAAAACATAACGATAAACAAAGTTTTGCATTCGAGAAAATTCAAATAAAAGTTCTCTAAGCTGATATGAAAACCAGGCGCAATTGATAAGATGAAGCCTGATGCGCCTTTCTTTCTCCTGTCATCTGTTACTTCTATCATTCACAAAAGCATATTTCATGTCCTCAGTTTTTCTCGTTTGTCTTACAGTTTTTATCGGCATGAATATTTCTCCGGCAATCAGGATCAAATGAATTAAGCCCCAGAACTGCTTTCGATAACAAAAAACTTTTAAGCAATAACTTTCCGATTAAGAAATGAATAAGTACCTTTGTGGGTGAATTCAGAAGACACTTTTTTTCGGTGCCCTCTGTTAATAGTATTGTGAAATTATAAAATGTTTTGATACCTACTGCAATCAAGTAAAATTTGGCAAAAATTGAGGTAAGTAGCAACCAGGCCCGTCCTTTCGAATTTTTCAAGAGGAGTTAGGGGGAGGGGCAAAGGGTGTAAATGTCGGAACACAACAAAAACCGCGTCCATTTGTATGCATAGTTTGGAGAGGTCAGGAGGACTTTTCTAAAGTATGCCCTCCCTGACCCCCCTAAATGATGGGCCTGTTAAGAATAACACTGAAGTGATATGGAATAAAATATGACAACGTATATAAAGTACAAATTCAAAATGAAAAAAGGTTAAAAAACCAGCAAACAGCTGTTTCGGCACTCTAAAATACAAGTGCCATCATCAGTGCAATTAAAAACGAAGACAGGTTCAACCCGACTAAAACACAGTCGAGGCGAACATTGTAATGAGAGACGAGTTGTAAAAGATATGAGAGCAGTCATGTTCGCCTCGACTGTGTTTTAGTCGGGTTGAACCTGTCTTCGTTTTTAATTGCACTGATGATGGCACTTGTATTTTAGAGTGCCGAAACAGCTGTTTGCTGGTTTTTTAACCTTTTTTCATTTTGAATTTATACTTTATATACGTTGTCATATTTTATTCACTATACAGTACAAAGTTTTCGACTACTTTTTATGTACTGAAGTGATATGTAAGACAAGCAACGATAAAATTAAAAATTTAAAAACCTCCGACTGAGTTGTAACTGTAGAATCAAGAGGGAAAATTGAAAATCCTTTAATAAATTCCTTATATTATTAAAAATCAATGTCAAGGATTTCATTTGTTATTATATAGAAACTGGCAACAGATAAAAATTTTAAATCATTGTGTTTTATTTCCTTCCCGGCCAACAATGAATTCGGTTATCAATCGCGTGAATAAAAGGCTTAACCGCTATTAAAATCTGCTTTTAAAAAACGTTATAATTCGAATTCTGTGAAATATGAAAGTTCCAAACACATTTTATCAGACGCGGAAAAAATTTCTCTTTATTTTGGTATTAAATTTTAAAAATTTTAACTATGTTTTCACTGCAAAAATGGCAAAAAACATTTTAGAAGTTTTTAGTTAATATCTTGAATGTCATCCAAAGATGCAACCTAGCTAAGAACACTCTCGATCAATTCTCCTTTCGAACACATTTTTTTTTTCGAAATCGGTCCACCTGTTTAGGCGCTAGAGTGACACAGACGGACACACAGATACACAAATACACAGACACGTCAAACTTATAACCCCCTTCCTTTGTGTGTCGGGGGTTAAAAAATAAACTGATAATACAAGATGCTTTCCTGGTTACAATGGGACGCAAATGCTATACTGAAGAAAAATTTTAACCATTTTATTTACTGTCATCATCCATAGATTACTGAGCAAAATAAAATTTTCTTTCAATTTAATAATAAATCTTACGTATCGAAATCGTGTTTTTTCAAGAATGGAAAAAAAGTGACTTTCTTTTTTGGAAGCAAGCGCTTCTAATAAAATTTTGTTTAAACTGAAAGTTAAAACTTTTAAACATACTTCTTACTTGGTGATAGGGAATAGATGGACCGAACCCATCCATGGTCGTTTTTTCATTGTTTATCTTATTATGTCGGTTATTGTATCGGCAAACAACAAAAACCACGCCTACGTTTAATAAAAACCATATTTTTTCAAAGCCAGATAAACAGTTGACTGCAGACAGGGATAGACAGAGACCTAAATGATGGGCTTGCTTCGTAGGCCATAGCGTTTGATCACCTGAAAAGTTTTTGGTACACATAAAATCTTTGTTTTCTACCTATGTAATTGTATCATGAGATTTTAAATGTTTTAATGCTTACAACTCAACCTCCACCTTTATCATGTCTAATTTCCAATTCTTCGTTATTTGAGTAATGAGTGTTAATATTGACTTTTTTTACGATCATTAACTTCATTTTCAGCCTCTTGAGTTTTCAATACCGGGGATTTGAAAAACGCGTATGCTTTCTTTCTTCACATTTTGCTTATCATGTTGTTTTTTTGGATTGTTTTCGAAAACCTGATTTTTTTTTTTTTTTTCGAGAAGACAGTTTGATTAATATTCTCAATATAGCTAGAAAGTCACCCGTCAAGGTATGATGGGTGAAAATTACTTCTACTCTTTTACATTTTAACGAAGCAATTGCCCGTTTGGCGATATTTTGATAGTTGAAATTTTAATCCTAACTCTTGTGGATTAACCCTAAACTCCAGTGGATAGCGCTAATAGTTGACCGCGTTTTCGCTTCTTCACTCTTCTAAAATGAAAGTTTTACCAGTAAAACAGTTAAATGACCGGATCCAGTCCAGCCTTGTCACAATAAAGCATTTCAATGCATGTCAAACATTATCAAATTATCGTGCCGTAGCGCTATTATCATGCCGTTACTCGATCATTTGCTTTCTTTATATGAGGATTTAAAAGGGTAAATGTTGTCAAAAGGTCTTCTGAAATTCGTTTTGAAAAATAAAACATCACTATTGTGTGCTACACCGGCACAGGCACAATGTTTTTATTTTGCCAAGCAGCTGATTCTGATTGTTGCGACATAAGCAAAAATAAGTTCTGAACAAACATTTAGGTAGAGAAAGAATAAGCGTAAATGAGTGTATAGAATGACTCAGTGTCATGAATGAGACTTCTACTGACGTCACGTTCAGGAATGCTCACGGACTATGGAAGGAGGTGCCCTTAGTACCGTTGTAAAAAAATTTTTTAAGAGTAAACTTAAAGAATATTTAGAGGTCTGTATAAATCTAAGGCTGTCTACGGTTGTATTAAAGAGCAGACCACGGTCCTGCTCTTTAATGGGGTACTACTGACCGCATCAAAGTGTTTAAAGGAAATTCGGTGTGACATGCTTTCGAGGCATATGAAAATCAAATCTAACCTCTGCGACATGACATCACCTAACCAAAGCTATATTAGAATTTCCTTGCTTTTAGTACTTTTTTCTTTGCAAACATGAAAAAACATTTCTTCTCCAGCCATTAAAGAATGAGTTATTAAAAATGTCAAATTTTAATAACTCTAATATGTACTGAAGTCTGTTTCCATGGAGAACTTATCATGCTAAACCATGGGGAAAACATCTGAGCCCTCCTTTTTCATCACGCCCATGCTGCTTGTGCAGATAAAGGGCAGTAACTGCAAATTTTTCATTTTTCTTTTTTTGTCATCTATTGTACGTTATCTTTATTGTACAAGCTCGCCTATTTAATTTCCGCTGAAAAAAGGAGCGAAAAAAAAAATCTAATTCTAACATTTTCCTTTTGGTAGTATTGAATCCCCACCCCCTCTTCAAATATCTCGAAAACTCATTTCTGCAGATATTGCTGTTTACCTGCACACGGCAGTATACTCACCACATGCAACAATGGATTACAAGTAGTACTTTGACCTTCACAGAGATCTACTCCTAAATAAAAAAACTCAAATCAGCACCCGTGGAAGACCCCTCCAACTCACTCATTGTATATTAGGCAGGCTCCGGGTGGTGCTTTTAACATCAAGGTGGATTGAGCTACCTGGTTTGCTATTAGTAGACTTGCAAGTGGCCATATCAAGAGCCTTTCTTTTGATAAGGGGCAAAATTTATATTTGATGTGTCTCAAATGCAACTTACAACAGGCCTCTCCAGAACATCTGTCGAACTGCGCGGGCCTTATCAGGGAGGACATTTGTTCTAGTCCTCTTCTGGTGTTTGACTTTTTGAAGGTTTTTGGACTCGTAGACCTGGTCTAGCCTAGCGGCTAGATCAGGAGGAATTAGACAACAACAACAACAATGGATTGACTGACTCTCTGTCTACCAAATACAGAACGAATACAAGCAACGATAAAATTAACTAGTATGTTGTAACCATCACGAAACTTCCTTCTATATCTTTCTTATAATTCTGATCCCTCCCCATGCTTAACAAGAGAGCAATATTCCCAACAAAAACAAAATTACACACGCCAAAATTTGACGACCTTCCTAATGGGGTTGTTTCCTTCAGTCAAAAGTAGTAATTTTAGTCACTGAAATTGATACAATAAGCAAAAAAAAAAAAAAAAAAACATGGACCCAGAAAAATCTTTCATTTTCCCAACAGCCATTTCTTAATTTTTTTATATGTCCAATTTTTCAAATAAGGCGTGGTCTTGGTGACGTCATAAATGATGCTTTTTGGCGCATCTTTGTACCGCGTTTCCACGTTATGATAATCAAGAAGCGAATTAAAATTGCGTTCAACGCTTGCTATCAACCATATCGTTGCCAATACACGTGAGTAATGATGCGAATTAAATATTTTGCTCTGTGAATGGCAACACAGAATTGCATTTCATCATTTGTGATGTCATCGGCAAGAAATGTATACAATGAGAGATCACCGATTTTAGTAATTTTTTAAAAATATTAAACATAAACAAATTATTTAAAAAATGGTTAGATCCTATTTTTTTAAGCATGTTCTTTCAGAAAAAAAATACTTTTAAAATATTGGAAACGACCCCATTCCCGATTTATATCAAAAGCAAAGCAAAGAATGAAAATTGAAAATTATTTTAAATGCCATGCTTAAAATAATTACAAATATTTATTTGTTAACAAACACAAGATGGCAACAGTCAAAAACTTTAAATCATTGAGATAACATTCCCGATGCAATTAAAATCACGAGAAATACGCAGACAACATTCTGTTACGATTTTTATCTTTCTTATTGTTGCAATTATTGCTTTTCAGCTGTTGACGCTAAAATAGAATCATTTCGTATACCCTCTAAAGGCTACTTGTCGATAAATGTTTGTTTGATTCCGTTCATTACTTCTTGAGATACAGCAATCACAATTGACGACAAAAAACGTTCTATAACTCTACCCCCGTTTGAGCTATTACACCAAAATTGAATCAGCACCTGGACCTGTTAAGGGTAACGTATGGACCAAATTTCGTTTGATTCCACCAGTTACTTCTTGAGGAATAGCAGGCGCACATAACTCAAAAAACATCCCATTGCACCATCCCTCTTGGAGGAATTCGTGCCAAAAACCAATGGACACAAGTTCACATAGGGGCACGTATGTGTACCAATTTTCGTTCGATTTCATGCGGTAGTTTTTGCTGTAGAGCGGCCACAAAAAACTGGTGTGACACACACACACACACACAAACACACAGACAGACATTTTCCAAAAATATTTGAAACGGACTCAGCACACCTCAAAACGTTCGAATCCGTCAAAATTCGAAATTCGAAAATTTGCACGAATCCAATACTTTTATATTGGATATAGAAAAAAGTAAAAATTTTAAAAACCCCGACTGAGTTGCAACTGTAGTATCAATACTGAAATTGAAAATAATTTTAAAAGCCTTATATTATTCAAAATCAATGTCAAGTGTTTTATTTGCTGTTAAATAGAAACTGGCAACAGATAAAATTTTAAATCAAATTGTGTTTCATTTCCTTGTCGGCCAACAATGAATTCGGTTATCAATCGCGTGAATAAATGCTTAGCCGTTAGTAAAATCAGCTTTAAAAAATGTTGTAATTTGAATTCTATGAAACATGGAAGTTCCAAACACATTCTATCAGACGCGGAAAAAAATTCTCTTTATTTTTTATTACATTTTAAAATTTTAAACTATGTTTTCACTGCAAAAATCGCAAAAAACCTTTTAGAGGTTTTTCAATTAATATCTTCGTTAATTAATGTCATCCAAAGATGCAACCTAGCTAAGAACACTCTCGTAAACTCTCCTTTCGAACATTTTTTTTTTTTTTTTTCAAAATCGGTCCATCCGTTTAGCGCTAGTGTGCCACAGACAGACACACAGATAAAAAGATTTTCAATTTTCCCTCTTGATTCTACAGTTGCAACTTAGTCGGTCACAACTTTTACAGGTCAAATTCAAAAGTGAAGTTCATTTACAGATTAACTCCAGTAAAGTAATCTTTGCCCCGGGGCTTCGCTGGACTTTAGACGCGCCGTGCATGGACCCCAAGAGGTCAATTCCGGTCTCCAAAGGGTCCATGTCAACGAAAGGAAATATTGAGGGTGCATGAGATGCAAACAAGAGCTCCCGAGTCTGGATAATATTTAAGCAAATCATCACTCAAATTTAAGAAGATGTAAAGTGAATAAAGCACAATTTTTTACCCCCGACACACAAAGAAAAGGGATTATAAGTTTGACGTGTCTGTGAATCTGTGTGTCTATCTGTGGCACTCTAGCGCCTAAACGGATGGACAGATTTTGAAAAAAAAAAAAAAATGTTCGAAGGGACAGTTGATCGAGAGTGTTCTTAGCTAGGTTGCGTCTTTGGATGACATTAATTAACGAAGATATTAATTAAAAACCTGTAAACGGTTTTTCGACATTTTTGCAGTGAAAACATAGTTAATTTTTTTTTTAATTTAATACCAAAATAAAGAGATTTTTTTTTCCGCGTCTGATAGAATGTGCTGGGAACTTCCATGTTATATAGAGTTCGAATAATAACACTTTTTTTAAGCAGATTTTAAATACGGCTGAGCCTTTATTCAAGCGACTGGTAACCAAATTCATTGTTGGCCATAGAGTAAAGAAATATAAATTTCTCCGGCTATCAGGATCAAATGAATTAAGCCCTAGAACTGCTTTCGATAACAAAAAATCTTTTAATCAATGACTTCCCGATCAAGAAATGAATAAGTACCTTCGTGTGTGAATTCAGAAGAAATTTTTTTTTTGGTGTCCTCTGTTAATAGTATTGTGAAATTATAAAATGTTTTGATACCTACTGCAATCAGGTAAAATTTGGCAATAATTGAGATAAGTAGCAACCAGGCCCGTCCTTTCGAATTTTTCAGGAGGGGTTAGGGGCAGGGGCAAAGGGTGCACATGTCGGAACACAACAAAAACCGCGTCCATTTATATGCATAATTTAGAGAGGTCAGGAGGACCTCTCTAAAGTAGGCCCTCCCTGACCCGCCTTAAATGATGGGCCTGTTAAGAATAACACTGGAAGTGATATGTAAGACAAGCAACGATAAAATTAAAAATTAAAAAAAAACCCGACTGAGTCGCAACTGTAAAATTTAGAGGGAAAATTGAAAATCCTTTTAAAAGCCTTATATTATTAAAAATCAATGTCAAGTATTTTATTTGTTATTAAATAGAAACTGGCAACATAAAATTTTAAATCATTGCGTTTTATTTCCTCGTCGGCCAACAATGAATTTAGCCGTTATTAAAATCTGCTTTTAAAAAACGTTATAGTTCGAATTTTATGAAACATGGAAGTTCCAAACACATTATATCAGACGCACATCACTCTTTATTTTGGTATTAAATTTTAAAAACTTTAACTATGTTTTTACTGCAAAAATGGCGAAAAACCTTTTAGAGGTTTTTGATTAATATCTTCGTTAATTAATGTCATCCAAAGACGCAACCTAGCTAAGAACACTCTCGATCAATTCTCCTTTCGAACAAAAAAAAAAGTTTTTCAAAATCGGTCCATCCGTTTAGGCGCTAGAGTGCCACAGACAGACACACAGATACACAGATACATAGATACACAGACACGTCAAACTTATAACCCCCTTCCTTTGTGTGTCGGGGGTTAAAAAGGTTTTGTGGTTTCAAGTCACTCATGCTAAGGGACCTAAAGCAAAAACAAAACTTTAAAATATTTTTTTTTCTTTTTTTTTTTCACTGCTTACGTGGCTTAAAATCCGTAAGGATTTTTTTTTCTATTAAAGATACTACTTTAAAGTAATGCTTTTTGGTGTCAGTATGGTATATATTTAGCAAAACTGAACTGGATAAGAATTTTATAAATTTTTAGATTATGTTAAACAAAATATATGAAAACATATTACTGATTTTTAACGTAGTATTCCACTAAATACCTTTTTTCAAATACTCGTACATAAGCAAAGGAATGCGCACATTTGTGAATTATTGTGGTCATTTTGAAAAAATCTGCAAAGTGAAAGAGGTGTTAGGTTTTTTTTAAATAAAATGTCCAACAATGTTTTGAATTGTTTAAAAAAAAAATGAGCAATACAGTAGAACCTCATTTATCTGGCTCCTGTTTGTCCTGATCTCCGCTTAGTCCAATTAATTTGCAGATTTTTTAAAAAATATATATATATTCATTTAAATAGTTATTTTAAATTATGTTAGCAAGAATGGGACCAAAAGTACGTCAAACATTTGCTTTTTATTTTGATTAAATGTACAACTCTTTCCCAGTTCAGAACCAATGTTTTGATTCAGCTAGCCATCTTGGTGTGGTTTCACATTCTTGACGATGATTTCTTCCCTGTTGCACTTCCAACTGTTTCTTTCAAAGTCCAAACAGATGGAAATCATTTGATACGAGGTCAGGACTGTAAGGAGGGTGGTTCAATACCTCCTAACGCAAAAACCTTATCAGACTTATTGTTCCATTGGCGGGACAGGTTTCCGTCAACGCAGCCATCTTTTAACTGACATTTTGTCTGTTAGTGGCCACCATTGGGAAGAGATAAAATGGAGGGAGTGAAGACTTTCTTTTGTGAACCAAAGACGTCAAGTCACGTGACAGATTTTAAAGCAAAGCATTGGAACAAATCAGGTTTTTTTCGCTAGTTTCACGCAAAACGTGTTAACCATTCGCCGTTGTTGAGTCACGTGACTTGGCATATCAGCCTTAGTTTTTGCTAAGCCAATGATTGGACTCGTTCCCTTAATTTACTAATTCCTGCTCTACGGTGGTCACCCAGCTCTATCGAACGGTTCCATTTAAAAGCTCTGATCATCTTCCCTGTCTGATTTTTATTCATTACTAGTGGTACCCGCACGGCTTTGCCCGTAATAGAAAAATTAAAAGGTCTTTTGGTTCGCCTGTATATTTACAAATAATGTATGGTGAATTTTCTCGCCAATTGGCTTGTACCCATGTTACGGTTCCACGTTATGATAATTTCGTAATTTACTCGTCCATCTTATGATAATTTTGTTCTTAAAATTGGAATAGAAAAAGAACCACATCGAATTTTCGAAAAATCGCTTCCAGGTGCACACCCCCATGCTACAAACTAACTTTGTGCTAAATTTCATGAAAATCGGCCGAACGGTCTAGGCGCTATGCGCGTCACAGAGATCCAGACATCCTAGAGACATCCAGACTAGGGTGGGCCGAAAAAACTTTTTTTGGAAATCTGTTTTTGGATAGTGCGGAAAAGTTGCTATATGGACCCGTTATTACCCATAAAAAATTTCGCTAAATTTGTTTAATATTTAGCCGGCGCTATTTGACCTTGAAAAACTGAAAAAAGGACAAAAATGCACTTTTTTCAAAAAAAAAAAAAAAAAAAGAGGGGAGGGAGCAAAAATAAAAGTTTGAAGCTAGTTTCAACAAACACTAGAAGTATCTGTCAGTGCATTAGTTGAAATCCTCAAAGATTTTTATACATTTCGTAGAATATTTAGCTACGCTCCTTTAAGACTGAAACATTGGAAAAATGAAAAAAAAAAAAAAATTAAAAGTAGTTTCGAAATAAGTAAGTACTGAAATGTTACGCAATACGTTACCTAGAAAAAACAGTGAAAATTCAATCAATTTTATGCGACATTTGTACGCCAATTTTAAAAAATGCACACACTCAAATAAAAAATAGTTACATAACATGCTAATTTTTTAATCTTTGGTTCTAGTAGTTTCTTCGGGATAATAAACGGCGCTCAACTACTTCTATTATTCCTAAGATTATTTTATAACTATTTTATATATATTTGACAAATAGAGCCCTTGAGTATTAAAAAAATGTGAATCCTCTGAAGTCCTTTAAACTGATTAATGAATTGAACTCAAGTATTCTTCTTTAAGAAATGCTGTAATTCTACATCTCCACAGCTGGGAGTTAAGCAATTAAAGGGGTCCTCTCTTGCGTCCAATGTCCACAATGAGTTGCCACTGAGGCATCTTATACTGGAATTGGACGGTTGCACAAAGTGGCCACATTCATATTCTGGAGCTATCGAACAACTTCTTAGAGATTGTAAAAAAATCCGGTGGTCAAATTTGATAAAATTGACTGCAATCTTCTGGTTTTGGACATGGAAGATATAAAAAATTTAAGTATTGAACAACAATATTTGTATAGAATCTGTCTTGCCGTAAAAGATGGTCAGTTGTCCTTCAAGCGTGGCTGACAGTAGCCCAGGCAAACTCAGTCAGTCATGCGCGATGGCTGACAACTGCAAACCATTTGTTACGCTTGTATATAGGCACTCCAACTCCATCAGAAAATCTTACAATACTTGTAAAGTATGTAATGTTAGTTTATGCTCCAATGTGGTTTGAAATAAAAATAAAACCGAACTGCCAGTACGGCGCCCAACATTTTTGGAAAATGATTTCTCTTGGAAGGCAGTTTCCAGACAACGTTAAGGAGATAATTTTCAAAGTTCTCTCAAGTAATGCATATTTCGCTCATCCTGAACAGCTACTGTTGACAATGTTGTTTGACTCAAGAAAATACATTCGGGAATTAGCTGTTAGGTGCATTCTGAACTCTAGAAATAAGAAGACGAAGAGCTCGGATGGTGTACGTTTTTTGAGCGTCCTAAACTCAATTTTGAAGCCGTTGATTATGTTGATTTAGTTGATTGGGCAAACTGTGTTGTAACAGAGCCAACTCTTACAATGCATTTCAAAGACCAACAATGGAAAGAAATGTGCAAAGAACATTCTACAGAGTTTACTTTCGAGAAATTTCCCTGTCACACGCAAGCTGTGAAACGTTGTGTGAAACTAATAACCGAAGCTGCAATAAAAGTTCGTGGTGAAACTGCACGAGATGGATACATTCGTGCAAAACTTCATGCTAGGAAAGAACTTCCATCATTTGATAACAAGGGACAATATTATTCCAAAAAATAATATTCATTATGCATGAGGTATTATGAATCAAATTTGAAGATTTCTTTTTTAAAATTTTATTATCTATATATGTAGTTCTAGAAAATGTATGATACTATTGCGTGATAATAATTACTATGATTAATAGTGCTATTTAATTAATTAGTCTATGATTTAATTTTGAAAAATAATTTTCGCATTGGTTTTTAAAGAAATTCAATATTTTTTCATTTTTCTCCAATTTTTGATGTCGGAAAGCAGCGGTTAAATGCTCATTAAAATCAATGAAACATTTTATGGGCTCGAACTGGCTCATTATATAACATTTTCGGTGCATTCCAGCAAAATATTTAGAATTTAGTTTCTAAAAAAAAATTCGACAAAAATTCATTTTTCTCTTTTTTTACGGTTTTTCAATGTCAAATAGCGCCGGCTAGATATTTTTTAATATCCAAGAAATTTTTTGTGAGTGCTAACAAGCTCACTACGCAACTTTTGCGCGCTATCCAAAAATTGATTTCGAAAAAAAAAATTTTTCGGCTTATTTCGGCCCACCCTAATCCAGACATCCTCCGGACATCCAGACAGAGAGACTTTCAGCTTTATTATTAGTAAAGATAAAGAAGAGAATCAGCTCACCCGTCGGAGCTCTTGTACGTTACTTTTTGAAACCCCTGCGTAATAACTAATTCTGGAGAGCCGAAATTTTAATTAACGAAAAAAAGAGTAGATGAAAAAATTGTAGCATTAAAGATTAGTATAATGGATCGACAGTCGATTAATTGGCATGGGCCGATTATTCTTTGCCGGTAAATTGGTAATCGGCCAAGTTGCTTATCGGTACATCCCTAGTCCAAATTGACTCGACAGCTCCGAATTGACATTTCAGCCTATTAGAAGTTATAAGAAGAAATATAGACCGCTTGACATGTTTTCTATAATTTCAAGGATTAATTTTGTCAATTTTATTTTTATTTTTGTTTTCAGTTGTTTATTTTCATGTAAATGAGCATTTAATGCAAATGTTTGACAAATGCTCATCTTTTAATGGCATATTTTTTATTTATATATTTTTTTTCATTCCTTTCTATTGCTGTTCAAACAGGGTTGCCTGGAACTTAACTTTTTTGGAGGGCAGAAGTTCTCTACTTGCGGAATGGAACTTCAAACTTTTGCAAATCGATAAAATACGGGTATACGGCTAGCACACAAAATGGTCTTTCAGGCATTTAAAAATTGCAATTATGTCCCCAAACTCGCCGATTCGTCCGACAAAATTTGTCGAACAAAGAAAATTTTTGGGAGGTCACAGTGACCTCTATACGGGGCGCCCCTGTGTATAGTGTGTATGGAGAAAAATAGCATAAATGATGAATAATATTGAACCTATGCAACCGCATTTTTTTTTAAAAATTCAATACAATTAAAATCGATAGTTCAAATAATACCCTGTTTGCTTACTGTTACTAAATACAAAGGTGAGTGTTTATCATGAACAAGAAAACGAGGCTCTATAATTTAGATAACCAAGAAAAGTTCTATTTTTCTAGAACTTTGAGTTCTGCGAGATAAATAAACAAGCTTTTAATGTACATGTCTTTGAAAAACGAATTGCAATATTGACTATCTGTCAATTTCTTTTTACTCTATTTTCTATTGTATAAATGCTGCGTTTTTGTTCCGATATATAACATCAACGTTTCTTGCCAAGTAGAATTAGTGGTATCAGTGTGGGAAATTTAATCTGAAGTTTCACGTTCCAGAGGCGTAGCTAGACCCGACTTTCGGGGGGGGGGGGAGGGGGTCTTCTTTTATCACACACACACACACACACACACACACACACACACACACACATATATATATATATATATATATATATATATATATATATATATATATATATATATATATATATATATATATATATATATATATATATATATATATATATATATATATATATATATATATATATATATATATATATATATGTGTGTGTGTGTGTGTGTGTGTGTGTTTGTAAATTTTTTTAGTATTAAAAAAAATAAGAGGGAGGTGAATCTTATATACTTTGGAATGGGGTGCCCCAATTCCGATACTTGTGTCAAACAAAACAAAAGCAAAGAATTTTTTATTTTTTTAATGTTATGGAAAATTCAACTTTTTTTTCTTTTCCCTCCATTTAATCTAAAGTGAAATTTTCTAGCAACGTCTTGTCAAAACCAGTCTATCCAAATCAGGGGGAAATCAAATATCTGATGAGCGTGTTCCGTTCATTTCAGTGTGACTGCTTAATTTAGAGGCTAACACTCATCTACAAAAGCTGGCATCCCTGAAAGCTAATAGATACTTCCATTTCCGCCTGTAAACTGGATGTTTGACTTTCAATCTCATCGGTGGTCAGACTATAAAGATATATTTATAAAGATATATCCATAAAGATATTTATTTTTAATTTTATTAGCTGCTTTAGAATTTACATAAATATCTATTTGAGAGAGCAACAGCAATTTTCGGGATGCAGTTTTTCTTTTGAATTAAAATAAAATTACCTTCAGAAGGGTCCGATGGGACTAACGCAGCTTTGCAGACTGTACTTCGTGTTCTTCAGACGACGTTAACTTTCTCTTTTTAGAGCAATCCTTTTCGTCATTTTAATTTTTTTTCTTTTGAGTTGAAAAAAGCTTGTTATCGGTCTTGTTCGTTTCATTATGCAACAACTTTCACTTAGAATGTACTACTTTAAACAGACTGTACGTTTCCAAAAGAATACGCAGTAAATACTGGCTGAAGAATCAATGTGATTGCAATGGATACTCTGGTTAGCAAAGGTAGTTTTGACTATAACCTATGACACACAAGAGACCAGACCAACGAAAACCTCTATCGTCTCGAATTCCGGTTATGCTATCATTTTCGGATTCGAAGCCCAATGATCTTCAAAGCAGCAAACAAAAACATTTTCTTCAACTCAGAAACAGAGGAATTGTCTTCAAGAGCTGAGGAGGAGTAAATGCGTTCCACGAATAGGCTTTCCAGGAAGATTAACCAAAGGACAGTCGTTTCGCGCACTTTCATAGAAGAAGAGTTAAGGGGTGAAATTCACAGGTTTGGCATGTTAAGATGAACATTAAAATTCATGGTTAAAGGTCATTCAAGTTGAAAGCCATTTTGCTCTGTTATCTGGATTAGTACTGTTCTTTGGTTGCTCTCTTTCTTAAAATTGTGATTCCTTAGAAAACTGAAATGATAGGAGTGAAAAGAAAGTATAAGTTTTTTTTCAAGTGATGAAAAAAGGAAAATCGTAGACTACTGGCAAAGTTAGATTTGCAGCAATTGCTAACCTCAAGAGGATAAATAATGAATCAAAAAAAAAAAAAAAAAATAAATAAAAAAATCAGGGACCAAAAAGCAATAAAAGACTTTTCTTGAAAAAGATATGCTTGAAGTTTCTTTTACTGTCAAAATGATTTCTTAAACTCGCAATAAAGTACTTAATAATGTAACAATAGAATAAATACCTAACAAAACTAATAAAGAGGAATTTTAATCAAGAGCCTATATTGTCTTAAGTATCGATTTCAAATTTTCACCACCATATTTCAAATTTCTATAAAAAGTTTCTTAAAGCCTCCGCAATTCAAAACCTTTTTATCTCGATTTTTTTAAATCTGAAATTCGAAATATACAGATTCGACTGTATGCAATATTCCCACTGCGCGGCTCATAAAATTAAACATATTTAACAATTTGCAGAATTTATGACAAAGAAAGGCTGCCTATACGTGGATTTAACAAACAATCTCATTTCTAAAGCGAAGTGTCAAATTTCACTCAATTATCAAAAATAGCGTCTTTATACTTGAGGGTCACTCATGGAGCAGATTTTCAATGGCATTGGTGGTGGGTTAGCGAAGTGAATTTTTGACCTTTGTTACACAGAAAAAAGTCTTAGTGATTTTTTTTCTTTTTCTTCTTTTTTTTTTCTTTCTCCTCCCTCTTCTTTTTCTCTTTTTTTTTTTGAGACTAACGTTTCGGGAGGGGGGGGGGAGTTTGTCCCCAAAACCTCCCCCTTAGCTACGCCCCTGTCACGTACATAGTTGCAGTTCAAAATAAAAAGAGTGCAACTTTTTCATATTGTTTAAACTAAAATTGACACCAAAGGATTTTCAAAACTGAAATAAATGTTATAAATGTCAGTAAATGCATATTTTCCGATTGTTTAAGCACAAGTCCTCCCAAGAGATGGATGTAATTGGTTACAAATTAAATTCTGTATTAGCCAGACAGTTCACATTTTAAATGTTTAAAAGATTAGTTCAAGACGTTCTAAATATCTAATCAGGCTAGTCATTTATGGGGTCTGGGAGTGGTCAATTACCCCCACTTCGCTTGACTCTGAAAAATTACATTTTTTTTTCACATTAAATGTTACTTGAAAACAGCACTAAAAATCGGAACACTTTAAAAGTTTCATTAAAATAACACTTGCAGGTCTAGTTCTAGTCAAGAAAAAATTACCTCTGAAACTCAAAGACTTTGATAATACAAGCAATTTTTAAAAATTGATACTCATATTGTAATATTTTGTTGTAAGTCAAGAATTATTTTTTGTCATTATTCAATGATAAAGTTCTTGTTGTTAACATTTTATTTATTAACTAGTTTTTACCCGCAGCTTCGCTCACGGTGATGTAGTTTTATTCAATCGATTCAAGTTAATGATCAACACAAGGAGAAGTCAAATAGTTAACAAAAAATGGTTTCTCCCCAGTTTCGCCGACATTTAAAGTGGCCTCCCGCCTTTAATATACCAAAAGATGTGATGAAAACTGAAAATCAAGGGGGGGGGAGTAAATGAACTGTCGGCGAAACTGGAAAGACACCCAAAAAATCACACAACATAAATTAGGAAAACGTAGGAGTTGTAAAGAAGTTAGTATGGGTAATTCTCAAAAATTCCAATTCGGGTGAGGTCAACAATTCTTAAATAAAGTCAACCATTTCCGTTATAATCCCCATCCCCGTCAAATGGTGTCCAGCGCTACACTTGCTATCTAAATTATTGTATAGCTTCTTACCGGAGAAGTCCCAAAATAGAGTCAACAGTCACGACAAATCCAGATTCTAATAATGTCCCTTTATAGTGAGAACATCAAACATTTAAAATCCCCCACGTGAAGGAAATCAACTGTTTCTTAACAACGTAAATAGTCCTGTTTAAAATACCAAAAAAGTTCAGAGTAAAAATACCATTAAAATCAGAATAAGCACAACAGTTTTTTTTAAATTTTTTTAAAGTTCCCATTTAAATGAGGACAATAGCACAAAAAAACTTCTCATTTCGGAAAGAGAAACATTTCCTAGGGCCTCTATTAGAATGATGATATCAGCGTTTTCAAATAACATCTCCCTCTGAAGATCTCCTTCATGATTAATTCAAAAAATCTTCATCAGTACAGGTTCGATAGCATAAATCAAATAAAAAAATAATAATAAGGAAAGAAAGAACAATACTCTCTATTGTAACTTTAAAGTAGGGATATTAATTCCACAAAATCCAAATTAGCACCATTAATCCTTAAAAACACGCACAAAAAGAAAAAAAATAAAATTAAAAGTTTTATTAAAATTTAAAAAAAATCTCCAATGCGCTAACGTAGTCTCCTGGTGAATCTGGATATATAAAATGGATTTGGTGGATTAATTTATATTTTAATAGTTTTAAAGTTATTTGATCGTGTTGTTTCACTAATTTGGTGGGTTAATTTTAACTGCATTACTCTATACATAGTGTTTAATGATATTTTTACCAAAATTAGCTTGGCGAAGTTTTACATTTTAATGCAAATTTTGTAATGGCTTGTAGCGCCAAGATTTTTGAACATAATTCTGCATATCGAATAAGTTTTTAAAATGTCTTTTTTTTTTTTTTTGCAATTAAATTTATTTTCTTCAACGAATGTAATCTAATTCATTATATATTTTTGCAATTAAAAGCAGCGTAAAAATGTAAAATAATCTAAATCCATTATTTATCAGGAATGTAATATTTTGTTGTAAGTCAAGAATTATTTTTTGTCATTATTCAATGATAAAGTTCTTGTTTTTAACAGTTTATTTATTAATTGAGACCTACTAATATTCGGTGCGATATTTATTTGCTTAATATTAAGCTTATTCGTATTTCAAATGCTTTGTACAGTTAGTCAAGTGCATGCGGTGCAAAGCGGACGGGACAAAGTAAAACAGCTCATTTCATTAACTTAACTTCAATCCTTTATCAAATCACTTACGTATTCATTTATTAATTATTTTATTCATATTTCTTCATTTAATAATTCCATTATGCATTCTTCACTATTTTATTCATTCATTTACTTTTTTCATATACTATTAACTTATTTATTTATTCGTTTAATGTGTCATTTCCTTTTCATTTATTAACCGACTTCGGAAAAGGAGGTTATGATTTCGTATTGCGGCTTTTTATGTGTGTTTTCGAATTATTCCAACACTACTGGACCGATTTGAAAATTTTTTTTTGTTTGGAAGGGTATACTTCCCAGATGGTCCCATTGTAATTTGGTCTGGATCTGATAAGGAGTTTCGGAGAAATCCAAGAAACTTTAAATGTCATACGTCATGGTAACGTGATGTTGCTGTGATCGGTGTAATTTCACACCTAAGCTTTTGGCTTCCTCTTGAACGATATTTAATTCTCGCGGCACATGGATGATTAATTTTCTCAACGCTGCGCCGCATGGTAATTTTTTATTATAGGTGTTACAAATACATTAGTATTTATTACTGCGTAGCAAAGCAGTAAATTAAATATATTTTGCTACTTTAATAGTTGAATCAATTACTTCAATATTTTATTTACTAATAAATGACTTTATTTAGGCACTAAAATATAATCTTCTTTATTTAATATTCCAATTTTTAAATATATTTAGTGTTCAATTGAGGGGGAATTGAATACAGAACACCCCTCCCCCACGATTTAATTTATATTCCTTAATAATATACATTATAACTGTGTATGATTTCTGAAGTTTGACCAATATTCTGGATTTACTATTTCACGATGCCGCCAGTTCAATTTGAAATTAGGGTTATATTAATTAGCAGGCTTCAAAAAAGGAGGAGGTTCTGAACTCGTCGGATTTGTTTTTCCCTCGTACAACGTTCCGTAAATACTCGAAGATACCTGTACCCAGGGGCGTGCACAGGGAGGGGGGAGGGACACCTGTTGGCCCGGGCCCGAGCCTGGAGGGGGCCCAATATTTTTGTAACTAACGGTGAAATATAGGGAAAAACAATATGGAGAGGGGCCCGGAAAAGTCATTTGTGATGGGCTCCAAAATTTCTGTGCACGCCCCTGCTTGTACCGATAAGGAAAAGTCTTTTTCTGTTTGAAACAGCATAGTTCCTCGGCGGTCTCATGTTAATCAAGTTCAGGTTTGATGAAATTGAAGGAATTCTTTAAATATCATACTCACATTTAAATCGATTTGTACTTTATTAACTTTGTATATCGTCTCACTTAGTGAACCAGTTTTTATGCTTTTTTTTGTTTTTGTTTAGTGGTGGTTTTTGTTTAGTGGTGGTTTTGTTTAGGAGTGGTCTAACTTAGGTTCCAAATCTTTGATTTACCCTATTTGTTCTTCAGGGAAAAGTTAAGGGTAAAACAATAAATTTCATGCAATTTCCCTCACAAACGATTAAATATGAAACCCATTGATCAACAAAGGCCATAAAACAAAGGTTTATACTTTCTTTACCTATAGTCAAAGAAAGTACTAAAAATATATATTATTAAGAGTAATGATAATGAAAATTTTGAATTAAAGATTCTCTGAAGCAAACATAAAATTGATTCTAGTGGAATTTTTAATCTTCATCTATAGTGGGGCCATGTGAAGAAACATGCGACTTTTATCACGAGTTACGTGACATTAATTGCGAAACATAAATTACCATTTACAATATTACAATTCTAAAATTTACAATTTTATAAATTTAAACTTAAAGCGATTTCGTTTTTTTTTTAGTGACTCGTGCATTTGCTTTCGGAAAGCAAATTTTGATAAAGTTGAACAAATGATGAAGACAATTTTTTTGTACATAGTTACGCATTTGAAAAAGCCTTTCTTCACAGTCGTCGGAAGTCTCCGAGACACTCGCCGTGTTATTTACACCACTAAAAAGCAAAAAATAAATTACTTTTAAATAAAAAAATTCGCCTTCCAAAAAAAAAAAAAAAAAAAAAAAACCAGGAACTAAAAAGCAATAAATAACTGATTACACGTACATTCTATTTCCTACCCAAACATAGAAATGAAAATTATTTTACAATTCCAGTACAAAAATCAACTAAACTAAACACCGAATTATAAAATAAACACTGATTTAAATTACTATACGATGAATTATTTTAAATACCTAATTAATTATATACGATCTCTTAATTTTTAATAACCTTTTGAAGTCGAGGCCTCCTATAAACTACTACCTAACGTAACTGAGTAGGTTTAGTTTGAAAGAGTAATTTCGCGTATAGTTAAATTAGTGTTTAATTCAGAATTCGGTGGGTTGTCAGTTACGTTATGTTATTGTTTATAGGAGGCCCCGGCTTCAAAAGGTTATTAAAAATTAAGAGCTCGTATATAATTAGTTAGGTATTAAAACAATTCATCATATAGTAATTTAATTCAGTGTTTATTTTATAATTCGGTGTTTAGTTCAGTTGATTTTTGTACTGGAATTGCAAAATAAATTTCATTTCTATGTTTGGGTTAGGAAATAAAATGTACGTGTAATCAGTTATTTTTTTTGCTTTTTAGTTCCTGTTTTTTTTTTTTTTTTTTTGAAGGCGTTTTTTTTAATTTAAAAGTAATTCATGCACATTCTTTTATTCACTCATTTATTTGATCAAAAATATCTTTCAGAATCCAATAGAAAATATTTCATTCGAGGAAAAATTTTACTTTTCACTTTGCCCCGTTAAAAAAGCAAATGAAAATTTTCCACCATTTTTTTTCTGAAAAATTCTTTGTACATATGGCACCAATAATGAAAAGACGAATCCAGAGTCAATTTAGCAAAATTGAGGGCATGCATCATAAGTCCCATACCAACCTGTCTCAGTTCGACGATCTCCTATCTCTGTAAAACTGTTTTTTCTGCATCGATACTCACCAAACAGGGGGGTGTAGTTACAGGGTTCATACGGGGGATAGGAGAAAAAAAGTAAGGTGAGATTTCCCCTTGGAGGATACATCCATGGATTTCCCACTCAACAAAATTTTAAGGGGGATTTTTCAAAGTTGAAGTGGGATTCTTTACTACTTTTATTTTTTGTTCATGAATTTATTAATCTTTGCAGTTCAGTTTATTGCTTGAGCATTCTACACAAATATTTATCTAAACAAAAATTATGCATACAGTAGATTTTCATTTTGCGCGGGGGTTATGTTCCACAAAAATACAACTCAAATCAAAACCGCATACATTTAGAAAAACATTGAATCCGTAAATACATTAGTTTAATAGTAATGTTGAAATAGGGGTTAGATTCCGTGATATATATAAAAAAAAACTTCATTTTAGTGGTAGAGAAATATAAAATATGCTTAATGGGTACTTATTCCGATACGTATGCACAACGTGCATACAGAAAACATAAATTACGTTAATGTTTTAAAAAAGGAGCTGATTAATTATAAAAAGAGCATTAATTATTTTTCTGTGCAATTCTTGGTAGGGCATTAATGCATCCACTTCCATCATGAGGTCTTCCTTCACTAACAAATCAGAAAGATCATTTTCCATAGTCAATGGATGGCTCAAAATGTTCAATGTGAAGGTTTTTGGTTGTGTGTCATCGATGTCGGTATCCTCGTTGGTTTCGTCTTTCTTTATTGTATCTAAGTGCTCTTCTTCCAGTGATCTCTGAATTAGGTTAGTTTAATAACTTTTCTTCTCGAAAGAGCTCTGGAACCAATCTAAAAAATACCTCCAGTGGCTAGTTCCCTTATTATTACTTCAAAATGCAGTTTAATGCGTGTTACATGAAATCTAAGGATTTTGGATTTTGAAAGAGGGCAAAATGTTATCTGTTTGCGATGTCCCACCTACGTAAACTCATATGCGTAAAACAAGATAAGACGTCAACACTTAAACCGTGTATTATCGAATCAGTGTAAAATAAACCCGCTTAAAATGAATGTCTACTGTCCTTCACTCAAAATGTGCGGTGTCTTATGCGAAATAAAAAATCAAACCTGGAAAAAAGAAAAATTTTATTGGCGAGATAGGTGGAGATCTTATGGTGAATACCGCATATAATTGTGCTTGAAAACAGAACCATTGATATACACGTGAAGAATTTTTAACTAATTGTTATTGCAACATAGATCTTTAGTTATAATTATTTTCAGCGTACAACTCTGCACTATATTTTACCGAAGCGAATCAAAATCGGTTACAAGCAATATGCAAAAATCTCAAACAAGTTGTTGGATAATTTTTTTGAAGTGATTAACCACCTTTGGTGACTTTGGAGGAAAATTCGGGGAGCATACCCCGGATCTTTTTCTAAACCGGAGTCTTTAAAACTCCACTTACTCTGTCTTTAGTGATGTGAAGGTTAGATGGGTTATCTTTGTAGGAAAAAAATCCGAAACTTGAATTTTTCGGAAAAACAACCAAAATGTGAACCATCTCTTTAGTTTTCGCCGAAAGCGGTGGAAAAAAAAAATCAAAATTGAAGCCATATGAAGTTCGATAAAGTTTTGAGTAAGTTATAGTGTTGTTACAAAAAACACCTTTGAAAATAATTATTTAATGTATGGGCGATTCCATGTGTGATTTAAAGACAGTTTTAATGAAAAACAAAAGTTTAAACGGTTACAGTGAAATTATTTTCATTAAAACTGGCGTTTTTTTCCTTGCAGTTCATCGTTAACAGTAAAAATATGAAAAACAAAACGGAAAAAATAATTTATTTTGCTATTTTTTGCTTTGTGACGGAATGACATTTTTACTAACCAAGCTTTTGGACATCTTAGTTCAAAACGAAATTTCTGTGAATCATGTTTTGTAAATACATTGTTTTAACTGATGAGTACTTTTAGGACACAGAAGTAAGCAGTAGGAAACTCAATTAAGTCCCGTATTGGATTAAAATAATTAAAGTTTATGTATTGTGATGGAATGACAAGAAAAAAAAAAGCTCATTTATTGCTATAAAAACCGTATACCGTAAACGAAAATATATGACCGAAATATAACCGTATTTTGAATGAAATAAAAAATTTTAGCGCACTTGCGGCACTAAATATTGCTGAATAAATTATAATGAGTGAAAAAATTTATAAAACCATTCCAATAAAATTAATAAACAAAATATATTTTTTAGTACTCTATAATTTTTTACTTTCGTAATACGTATATTTTCGTAAAAACTTGACACTTTCATGAAATTGACCACATACATTGTAATTTTTTTTTAGTATGTGCACTTTTTATAAAAAGAAATTGCTGTCACACTTCAAAACTGGTGGGATAAAATTATCAAAGGGCAATTATTTATTGAATCCAATTGAATCGACAGGTTTGAAAAGAGAATAAGTCCAAAAATCGAATTTTTTGGGAAATTGAAAAAAAAAAAAATGTATATGTTTCGCAAATTTCATTCAATATCTTTTCCGGCTTTGTACAGGGGTTTGAGAGTTCGATTAAGTGTTATATAGTAGCGTGAAAAAAAATATTGGAAATACTTAGAATTTTTATAGATCGGGTAGAAGTTGTTGAATTTCTTTTCTTCTTAAAACTTATGACATTTATCGGGGTAAAAATAGCAAACAGCTTTTGAAATTAGTAAGAAATTATTACTTTATTTAATTGCAAAATTACAAAAGTGAAAAGGTTAAATTGTGAGAAGTAAATATTAAATTATAAAGAAAAAAAAACACAAATCAATCACCCAAGTGATTTTCATCTTGGTGAGATATTAATAGGCCAAGTCTCCATTACATCGTAAAATGGTTTCTTTTCGCCTGGAATGTAACGAAGAAGTTTTTTCAGATCATCCAATTTTTTAGAATTTATTGCAAGTTTAGCGTTTTAAGCTGGATCCGTGGGGATTTTCACATCAGTTCTTGTTTTTTGCAAGAGGAAACTTCTTTTGACAGGGCCACCAATGAACTCACAAGTAGTTACATATCCTGCGGATATTATAATATATTAAATGTCTGTACAGTCGAGTCCCGACTTACTTGAGGGATGCGTTCCAAGACTCCTCGCGTAAGTCGAAATTTCGCGTTTGGAAAAATATATGTATACAAATTTTTTAAAGCATACCAAATACTTTTAGACACTTATAAACATTCCTCAAACTGCTCCAAAGCATTCCTTAACCATACACTACAGTTTCTTGCACAAAGAATTGAACATTTACTGTATTTAAAAAATATAAAACTGTTATTCAAAATGGAATACTTTAAGATGAACAAAATTAATGACCAATGGGATTGAAAGACATAAAATAAAAAAAACACGGTACGCACAGCATGTAGTAAAATTTAAATGACGCACTATAATAGTTCAGTAGATATAGTAATTATATTTAAGCGTTAAAAAATGAAGATAGTGATGATTTATGTTCTATGATCAGATCGTTATTCTTATCTAATACATTTTTACATACGTTTGCTTCGCCTTTATAACGTTTCAATTAGTGGCAACATCTCCTCTTGCCACAACAATCAGATCGGATCAGCAATCTCCTCTTGCTGATCTTTTTATTAATCCACAATATAAGAGCAGCTTCCATTTTCATAATATTTATTGCTAAACTTATCTGCAAGCTTCAATATTGTAACTAAGTTATGAACTTTTTCGGGTATCTTTTTGTTTTGACTTTTAATTGTAAGTGTGAAAGATTCACTCATACTTATTGTCGCGCTATACCGTCGATGTTTTGCAGTTGTTCAAGCATCTCGAGGATCTTAGCTTTTTTTAAAAAAAAATCAAAAACTTTCTTTTTCTTCCCATATTTACAAAGTTTAGGTGAAGGTGACACTAAGGTGCCATTATATTTCATCAACTTTTATATTTAGAACGAAAAAAATAAATAAATGAAAAATGCTGAGTGGTTATTTGATGCACTAGACTAGTTTGGTGTGGGAACTTTGGTTGTCACTGATGATTAAAGGGATGTAATAACATTCACGAAATCAATATTTAGTAGCCAATAACAAAACTACTTCCTTCCAAAAAAATTCGTGTTGTGGGCGAAAAATTCGCGTTAGCTCTAAAATTCAATACTCGTGAAAAATTCGCGTTATAGCCATTTCGCGTAAGTCGAATCGCGTTGTAGCGGGAGTCAACTGTATTTCGAAATTGCGAATGTCTCCATTTTATCAATATAAGGGACACCTCTCCTCCCTCCCCCCCCGTTGTGGGAAACCTCAAAAATCTTCCGATGACATTGTTATAAAGAAGTTAATAATAAATAATTAATTAATCATAATTTGATGAAAATAACGATATAGACTTAGGCACACTGAAAAAACAAACGATTTGTAAACCAAACAACGAACGATCATATAATAAGCATTTAAAAAAATTTTCTCAATTGGTTAATTACTCGTGCTGCAACCTAGCGGACCATTAATTATAAGTACTAAGAAGGAAATAAATCAGAGATTTGTTTCCTTCTTACACCTGACGTTGAATTCAATGCTCTATAACTATCTCTAGGGAATGTTTTTTGTTTATTTCTTACCACCCACAAAAGATTGAAGCTATGAGATATTTTAGATTGTAAAAAAAAAAAAGAAAAAAAGAAATTGACATTTTTTGGTCTTTATTTCCTTCTTAAACCTGCCGATTCAATTGAATATAGGATTAATAAAGTTAAAAATTTTATTGATTATTTTTATCCGTTGATATACGTATTATCATTTAGTAATATTTTTGCGAAATGTAAATTGTTTCAAATTAACAACATTTGAGACATGTAATTTTAACTATTAATGTCACGGCAGTCCTAAAAACAAGATGCTGTATTTCTTGTTTGTACAATGTTTTTGCCAGATGAATTCATCTTTTCTATTTTTGTTTGTTTTTTAGGTCATGTAGAACGACATTGGTAATAATCCATTTCGTAGAAAGCTTTGGAAAATCTCCAACTATGTAAGAAACTGTTGTTTTCAAACAGAAAAGGAGCACCTCTACAGATTTCGTGATCGCTTTTGTAAACACAGGGGAAACAAGTTTATTTTGGAAATGAATTGAAATTGGCTGAGATTCATCATGTCTATACGAAGCCACCGAAAAACAGCACACGGTTAATTCGTGACACTGCCTAGTAGATTTAGTCAAAATTGCATTCAGGACAGCTATTTTGTACTTTTCTTCTTTTTCTTTCTTTTTTTTTAAATTTTTTATTTTGAAGGAAATGTTTCAGTGTAGGGGAAAATCAGGAGCAGTGGTGTCGCACATTGGAGTATTTGACTGAAAATCCTGGCCAGAAGTCCAAAATTAAAAATTTACCCGATTTTTATGAAAATTTATTCTATGATAGTTGACAAACTGGTGCATCGATCGGCACTTGTTTTGGAAACTTGAGTCACGTACATTGCTCATAGCCATGAGCGGATTTATGGAGGGGCAGAGGGGGGCAATGCCCCCCCCCCCCCAGTTTTGGGAGGACTTCATGTAGTAAGAACACATCTTCCAAAAATTAAAAAAAAAAATTATTTTTTCTTTTTTGAATAGTTTAGAAGGGTATGGGTGGATTTATAGGGGGGGGGCATGAGGGGCAATGCCCCCCAGTTTTGGAAGGACTTTATATAGTAACAGCACATCATTCAAAATCTTAAAACAAAAAAATCATGACATTCTTTTTTGAATAGTTCAATGAAAATGAAGAGAAAAGCGAATGTCCTCTTCTGATGGGAGAAAAGAAAAGGAAAAAAAAAACGAATATTAAATACAAATATTACAGCTGTCACTGGGATGCTGAAAATGTGTCTAAATTCACTATTTTGGACTGAAAACCATTTGGGCAAGTATATGAATGAAAATATAGGCTAAACGAGCTATACATTAAGCTGCAACACTTATAATAATTCACGATTATTTTAACAAATTAGAACCTAAAGCAAAGGGGAACCCCCCCCCCCATTCGCGCTAACAGAACAATCTACTCGTTATGATTTGTGTCTACATTTAAAGTATATTTGTGCATAATATTTATGTTCTTAGTAGATTAATTGGCCTTTTGAGAAATTCTAAAAAACATAGTTTTTTTCCTTCTCTCTTTTAAAAAAGAGAGAGAGGGAGAAAATAAATACTATCGCAAACTGAATAAATTTCAGTTATCTGAGTGTTTTGATGAAATGAATCTTTTTACTTAGAGTACAATTTTACTTACTCTATAAATACTGTTTAAAAGTAAGGTAAGTCATAATCTTCTAAGTCTAAGTGAATCAGTCCTTGTCATTATTGAAATCTTAATAATTGAGTCATCAAAAGTTTTGGAAAAATTTGCTGAAATTTTATAAAAGTCTATAAAAGCCTAACAAAGATTGGTAAAATCGTAAAAATCCTTCAACCGTAAAAACTGATGAATTTTCATAAAAATTACAAAAAACATCAAGCAAAAATTTGCAGGTAAGAGTGAATTACAAATGGGGCCGAATTGGCCTATAAGATAAACAAGCTATTGCTTAGGGCCCTGCTTTGAAGTGAGTCCCTAACTCTCAAAAAAATTCATGATTCGTTCCTTAAAAAATGGAAATTGCTTGAAAAAACTAATTTCATTTTTAAGTGCTTGAAAACCTTGAATATTTGGAACCGTGTGGCTACAAACCTTAAATTTTAAAATTTTTATCAAATGGTAGAGGGGGCGGAATGCCAAAATATGTTAAATTCAGCTCATTGCCACATCCTGAATTAAAAATGTAAAAACCATGATTCTCACGTTGGTAACATATTATTTGAAATGAATTTTTGTGACTCACATATTTCATATCTTGCTATTTATTCAATCCCGAATGCAGTATTTTAGAAATTCTTTTGTATTAATTGCTTTTGTCTTATTTCTGCATATTGCCTATCTGTTTAGCACGTAAAAAAATACACACTACTATTCGTTTTCTGCCCCATTTGCAACTGATGAAAAGTTGTTGTCATGAGAAATCTATGGTTTATTTTTTCTTTTAAATTTAAAATAGCTATTTCTCACAAAGTTAGAACAGGACTGTAAAAATGTACAATTAGGTACTAAAATATCAGAGACTGGAAAGTACAAATGAAGTGCATTAAATAATTTTATTTATTCTAGAGTCCTTGAAAGTAATTAGATAAGTCTTTGAAAATCCTAAGCAAAGTAGGCTGCAATTACTTCTACTGCATATTGTTAATCTGTTAAGCCAGGGGAAAAAATGATACATTACCTCTATTCTTTTTCGTTTTCTGTACTACTTATAATTTAAAAAAGGTTGTTGTAATTAGTGATGTTCCGGATATCCGTATCCGTATCCGCGGATAACCGAGGGAAAATAAAGATCTGTATCCGTATCCGTTACTTTTTTGACGGATCTGAAACGGATCATTTCTATTCTAAAAATTTTTAAATATTTTAATAAAAAACTCTTGAATTCCGTATAAATTAGGTTTTTTTCCCTACTTAAATTATAAGGTATCATTTCAGAAACCAATTTGTCCCCCCCCACCCCCGGTTGCAAAAAGGAAGGGGAAATAAGTTCTAAAAGTGTGTATCAGTGTGTCTTTTTGTGGCATTGTAGCTCCTAAACAGATGAACCGATTTTGATAGTTCATTTTTCGTTCAAAAGGTGACTTGATCGAAAGTGTTCTTAGCTTGGCCTCGTTTTTGTACCCCTAATTGAAAGATCGAAGTTTTCTGCGTTTGATATTTATTTGAAACTTCCAACTTATATACAGTAGGAGCTATAATCTTGTTAAGGAAATTTTAAATGCCATTCTAAGGCTTTATACGCGTGATTGGTAGCGATTTCATAGTCAAAACATAAGGAGAAAAAGCTCAATGGTTTAAAATTTTTACCTGCTGTCAGTTCATATTTATTAACAAATGTGTGTTCTGACCCGCAAAGTTCATCTTAATATGAGGTCGGCTCTCTGGGATTTTTTTTTTTTTAAATTTTTAATTTAATATTAGTTTTTGTTATTGATTTGGGGTTTCTGCTATTCTTCATTTTTGTTTTTCTCGGCATCCTTTAAAAAAAAGAGACTAAATTCTTTATTTACTGTTTGTAAAGGTGTTCCCGGCTATGTATTTTGTCTGTCGGAGAAGTTCATTGGAATGGGTCAGCGCTGCATTAATGCTTAGATGGAATGTGAAAAATTATTTTTAGCTTACTCGGTAGATGTAGGATACAGGAGCAAGAGTGTAAAGCTGCTACTGGACAGGCTAGAAATAATTTTTTTCCATTTTATTTCAGCATAAATGTAGCACTGACCCATTCCTTCCAACTCTCCCTCAACTTTAACGGAGATTTCTTTAAAGAGTAAATCATAGTCTTGATTATATTTTTTGCCGCAATTGACATTTTTTGATGAAACTGCCCTTATTTTGACGGGAATACCTTCCATAACAAATCTTACACTTGGATAGTTGAATTGGGTTAAAAAAAAATTTGAGATCCGTATCCGCGGATCTACTTTTTTTAACGATCCGGCACATCACTAGTTGTAATAGTTGTTTTCCACTAGTTATTTTTTCTTCCAAACTTAAAATGGCTGTTTCTTACAAAGTTTCAACAATACTGTACAACTGTATAATCTAGTTATCAATTTCTATGTTTATCCAGTTAACCTTTACAAGGCTTCAAAATGCAGAATTTTATATCCATTTTACAAAAATTTCTCCGGGGAAGAAGCCTCCGGCAACCAAAAGGAGATATACTATTTCCCACTTAAAAGGGAACCCTGCGTCACTCTCTTGATACCAGTTCCCTCTCTTAAGGTCAATTCAAAAAGGATAGCATGAAAACACACATTAATGAAAACGACACACAAAAAAGTAAAGCATGGACTAGTGCATCACAGGAAACAAACAAAAACATGAGAATGGGGGCAATAAAGATGTTGCTAAAAAAAAAAAAAAAAAAAAAATCCTGCCTCCCCCCCCCCCCCCCCAGGAACTCAGTCCTAAATCCGCCTATGCTCATAGCCTCGGTAAAAGATGAGATTTCTACAAGAATTTTCACTTTTTTGTTACTTTCAGCTTAATTATTACGTTGAAATGTAGATTTCTTGTGGCTTTGTAAATGAATGAAATTGAACCAAATCAATTTTACGGGATAAAAAAATGTCAGGGTTTTGTGCTAATTATAAATCAAAGTAGATATTTTTATTTTCTTTTTGTGAAAAAAAAAAAAAAAAAAGAAAACTTGGAACCTGAGATTTTTTAAGTCCTTCCGCCTTAATTTATAACTAGAGAAAGCTTTTTAAATGGGCGTCGGGCTTCGTCGGACTGTTTTGAAAGTTGCATCGTATTTGGCAAAGTCTCTAGTACTAATTTCAGCAAAAAAATCTTCCGCCTCCAGCTGCTCTTTTTTTTTAAAATGAATTTTCAAAAAAAAAAAAGTGCATAATCTGATCGTTTTGTGACAAGTCATGATTTTAAACTGAATTTACCTACAAAGATTCAATAAATTTGTAAAAAGTTACCATAAGCGCTACTGAATGAAAAGATCGACATATTTGAGCGCACAAACAACAATAAAATTTCAGACACGAGTTACAGGGTTACGAGAAACCGCTTCATCAATGTATAAAGATGTAAGCTATGGAATGAGAATCATCCAATTAATTTCGAAACTCTTACCTTTATGCATCGCTAAAGAGATTCTTTGCACCTCTAAAACATATGTTTGCTGTCATTTATGTTAATTTTCTCATGTACGTTAATGAGTTAATAAGTTAAATTATTTTGTGATCTCGCTAAGAAAATTTGCTCTTCCTTAAAATTGAAACAGATTTTAGATAAAATAAATAAATATTTATATTTTTTCAGATCAGTGCTGCAAATAATGTGCCGGGGGAGGGTGGTCTTTTCCTCCTTATACGTAGCATAAGGGGGAAAAGACTCCCCCCCCCCACACACACTCGCTAACGTTAAAAGACAATTGTAATTGTCTCCTAAAAGAGCAGAAGAAAAATCGAAAATATGATTGAAAGACCAACAGTTCTTGACATAATTTTCATGTTCTTTAATACGGAATAAAGAACATGAAAATTATCTCAAGAAGCAAGATTTAAAACGTTCCTCAATTGCACAATACTGTTGGTCTTTCAATTATATTTTCGATTTTTCTTCTGCCTTGGTTATTCATGGGTGTTCCTCGATTTATGATTTAGATTTTTTGGGAATACTATTACATTTGGAAAAATTCTGCTTCAATAGGTAATGATTTGTCGAGTACTCCCCCTTTCCCCAGTGTTTGGAAATCTTATCTTAAAAAACTTTTTTCTGTTTGTGACGTTTTTCCACACTATAAGTGTCGTTGTTGTTCTGTGACGCATGTGTTTCCGGTTTCCATGCCTATTTACTTTGCTGCCTTCCATTTTTTGTTTATTTATCGTTCGGTTTACATTGTGTGGACTTTTAGTTCTTCTTTTTTGCACTGATAAAGGGGCTTGCATGTGACAGCTCCGAAATAGTTGTTCGCAAATTTTTTAACTCTTTTATACTACTTTATTTGTACTTCATACACATAGTTGTCATTTTTACTCATTCCATAGTACAAAGTTTTCGACTGTTTTTTTACAGAAAAAAAGGTTCTTTAGAACCCCGAAACCCTTGGCTTCAATTCTTTTTGTGCATGATTAACTCAGGGTTTTAATGATTGAAACCAAACGAAAAGAATAAAAATGATTATTTTTTTGGTTTCAAATTAGTGTTTTGTACAAAATACTAGGATTTTTTAACCACTTTTTTTTTCCTCGAACAGTACACTTAATTACATATCTTCAAAAGAAAATCGCATCAAACATGTTTACTTATAACTTGTCTAAGCATTATTTGGCAAGCAGCCAACTGTGGCATCCATTTCCGTCGAGTGAAAATTATTGAAATTTTTTTTTCAACTCTTAGAAAAAAAATTCATTATAAATCAGTGAAACAACATAACTTCACCGTTTTCACTGTAAATGAAGGTAAGGTGTTTATATTATTTCCTTAAAAAGTTTCAGAGCATAACATTATTAGAATATCGGATCAGGAATTTTAGTTTAAATTGATTGAATAATTGAAAAAAGTTGAAAAAGTGTAACCTCCCTTTGTAATTTCCTAGAAATTCAATTAATTACGATAGAACTTCAAACAAGCCATATTATTGAAGAGAATTATTTTTCATATCTAGTGATGCATTGGGTTTTTTTCTACGTTTACTAGAATCGTTTTTACGGTCGTAAACATGCAAAAGTCTAAACCGTGGATAAAATATAAATATTTCATTTTCTAATTCAAATTTTAAAAATCTAGTTTCAAATTGTAACATCAGAACTTTCAGACAACTTGTATATCAAGTTTCGTGTCTATAAGCGGGATAGCTTCGCCGTACAGCGCACAAACGCACATAAGGGTATCGCCTTCAGAAGAGTGAAAATTTTAAATAGTTTTGGCCAGGATTTTTAGTCAAATACTCCGCTGTGCGTCGCGAGGAATTTTTTATGGAGAGGATTTTTATTTATTTTCACACATATGTAACACTAGGTAGATAGAGAAAAAGATATATATATATATATATATATATATATATATATATATATATATATATAGGGAGAGAGAGAAGGAGAGAACTAGATAAACAGATCTATAGATAGAGATCGATAGATAGATAGATTGATAAAATAGTTGAGCGGTAGATGCACATGAAAAATTTATTTCTTTGTAAAATATTTTTTGTTCGGCGTTGCACTCTTATAAGCTTTATTTCACTATGAGAGTGCTAATAATACCCCTGCCTCCTACATCCCTCTTTGCTACGACACTTTTAGAGAAGAATGAGATAATGCTGCATTTATGCCGAAAAAAATACTTCTGTATTTGGGGAAAATCTAGCCTGGCAGCGTCGTAATGCTGTGATTAGGATCTGCCTATAGCCTTTACAATGCTGCAATGTTGGATTTAAACCGACTATAGTTTGTCCAGTAGATGTAGCAGCAAGAGTCTGAAACCTAGCTCTAACTGAGTTTTTACTACTTCGATTAAACACAAAAGAAAAAAAAAAACATAATGGGGAGAGCCCCAAACCGCATTCCAACGTTATAAGAGATGGTCTATAATTGCGTAACTTTAGCTCTTTACTTTTTGAAAGCTTCTAGGAGAGAGTCCATGAGTCCCATTCCTCCCGACAAAGATGGCTTACAATCCCAGTAAGCAAAATATCTTGCCTCAGTATTACATAAAGGTTGACATGCAAGAAAAATCATCTTGCATTAATGCTGCCTCAATCTTGTTATGTTACTCCATTTATGCTGTCAGCAGGCTGCCACAATATTGACTGACAAGGTGTATGCAGCATAATATCAGGAAAATAACAAGGTAGGTTGCTTTTGTAATATTGCATACGTACTGATATGACAGGATAATATCAAGATGCTGTCATGACAGCATAAAATCAAGGTCTAGGCAAGATGATCTTGCTTTTGTAATCTTGCATACGTATTGATATGACAGGATAATATCAAGATGTTGTCATGACAGCATGAAATCAAGGTCTAGGCAAGATGATCTTGCTTTTGTAATATTGCATACGTATTGATATGACAGGAAAATGTCAGGATACATTGACATGACAGTATGAAATCAGCACGTTTGCAAGGTGTTTTATCTATTTATTTATTTGTATTATTTTTCACTTTAAACTCGCGAGAATTAAATTTCATTCTTTAATTATTTCTGTTATTCTTCAAGATAGTTTCTAGCCTAAGAATATTTTCTAAAAGCTGACATCTGATCGAAAATTCATATAAAGGTATTAATAGTACTCGCAATTTAATTTAAAGAATGAAGTTTCTTCGTTTTGCGTAATACTTGACTTATTTTTTAAATTCATGCTTCTAATTGTATTATAAAGACATAAAATGCCTAGTTAGGAATAATTGCGGAAGATTTTATAGCACATTTAATAGTAAAGATAGCAAAATAATAAATAAATAAATAAATACAATAAAGTACATTTCCAAACAGATGTCAGCATTAAAAATATCCATGAACAAAACATATGAATTTATCATAAAGAATAACATAAATAACCATTGAATAAAATTAATCTTACTCGTGAGATTGAAGTGATAATACGAAATTCTGGACTTCATGTCCTTTTTTTCAAAATCTAAGGACGAAAAAAGTAATTTTCGGCCATTTCTAACATTGATCGGACATCGTCTGCGATATGACTTGTTTAGTACTACATTAATAAACAAATGCAGTTATCATTCATTCATAAGTTATTCCTAAAACAATACTATTCCACACTAATAACTAAGCAACCAACTTAACGAAGCCTAAAGATTGCAACGCCACGTGCTCTGAACCGACTGAATCGAAGGTCGAAGGAGGAAAATGTGCCAGCAATGCGAGGGACGCTGGGTAGAAAGAACTGTGCGCATGCGCAAGTATCGACGAAAGTCCACCTGTTCTATTGTGTACTAATTACCTTGACGGCGACAGCATGAAATCAATATCATCTTGACGGCGTCAACATGTATGCAATGTTGTTATTGTAAGGTAATATCAATATTGATATTTTAAGATGAATGCAATGTTGCATACGTGTTGTTATTGTAATATTACTTTTTAATCTTTATGCAAGCTTTATGCAGTATGAAACACGTCAATATTGACGCCATCAGTATAATATCAACATCTGTCAAGGTTGATGCAAGAAATTTTGCTAGTAGGGATTACTTTTATAGGACACATCAATCTCGAAAATTATGACTCATCAAAGATGGTCCAAATTTGCCTTTCGAGGACTTCAGTTCTGTGAAACATTTCCAGGAGCGCGTCCTGAACCACATTCCCAACGTCATCAAAATATTGTGGTTGCGCTTTTAGGACTTCAATTCCAAAAAACTCTTGGAGGAGGCCCGAATTCTGCCCTTTTCTCTTACGTTATCATAGATCACCTACAATTGCGTTTTCAGGACTTCAATTTAGAACATTTTTCTCGTGAAACGAACCCCTCCTAACATCATTAAAAATCGTATAAGACTTTATTTTTAGGACTTCTCAGTTTCGTCCCCTCTCCTGGAAATTTCGTTGAACTGAAGCGTTAAAAACTCAATTTTAGGCGATCTTCGAAAGACGTTCAGAGGAATGGATATCAGAAGTTTTTTCCTGCAGGGAACAATGACGTTTCTATAACTTTGATTGCTAAAAACCCTTTGAGTTTTAATCCCTCCCCCGCTCTAAACATAATTTTCAAATTGTTGTTTAAAAATGAAGCTTACATTCAGAATAGGTAGTGTTGAATTTATTTTCGAGGGGAGAGAGATCGCTCCCCAGATCGATGTATAATAACCCCCTTCCCCGATACCACAGGTCTGAAAGAAACACTGATTTTAAGCAGGAGTCGAGGGAAAATTAAAATTACTCGTTGTGAGAAATAGGATTTTAATATTTTCAATCTTAAAGTGTGAATTTTATAAGAATAAAAGCTTCTGCATGGCGATGGCTTCACAACAGAATCTTCAGGGGGCGGTGGTTCCAGGCCAGAATGAACAGAATTAACCAACTCCAGGGGTGCCCACACAGGAAGGGTCATATGGCGCAGACGGCGACATTGAAATGGGGGGAGGGTGTTTTGAGGGGTATTTTTCTCCTTTTTGGGTGAACTTGCTTTGGGAAGGGGGGGGGGATCTTCGTGATATTTATGGGATGGGGGGGGGTTGCCCATATACTCTTAGAGGGGTGGGCACACCCCTGATGCCAACTCTGATACTTGGCAATGAAAAAAAAGGCAATTTCATGCTTAATTTTAAACATATAGTCATGCACACAAAAAAAATCGATTACTCGATAAAAATCTTTTGATAGAGGATAGCATTACTTTTATTCCCATTATGGGAGTTTCATTTGGAGTTTCAAAAAGGAAGGGTCCGGACAGGCCCGTTATTTAGACGATCAGAGGGGAGGGGGGGGGGGTCCAATTGAGCCCTGGATTTTAGAAACAAAGGGTAAATATGCATTTTTTGTATGAATTTCGTTGTTTTTACCTGTATCATGTACATTGAATACGAATCATTTACTCCCGCCCCCGGATTTTTGAAATGACGGGCCTCGAACAGGACCCAGGACCGCTTGCAAAACTACTAAGATCCCCGCGCCACATTCTAAAAACGCTGGTCGATCTGTGAACAAAAGAGCTCCACTAACTTTGCACAGGGATCCGCAAGTGTCACCGCCGCTATTGCCCATATAATTCGTCTGTTTGATCTGTAGCAGACGAATTAATTGGACCATTGCCACCGTTGGGGAAAGAAATTAAATACACATTCGCTAGTTTCGGAATCTTTTTTTCTAGCAGACGACGAATCGCACAGAATAGATAGCACTCCAGTTTGGTTCCAGCTTTTTGAAAACTATTTTGGTTCTTTGTCATTTTGTTATTCATTTTTAAAAAACAAGAAAAGTTTGTCTTGAAACAGAGTTCGGGTTTAACATTAACATCCACTAAGAAAAATGTAAAAAGCATTGGTAGCAGCGCTTTGATGAGGTAGCAACAGTTACTTTTAATATCTTATTGAATCTGAGATCTTTTAACTTTTATTAGTTTTGAAACATTTTACTCTTTTAACGCAACAACTGATAATCGTAAATCAGAAAAGGCGCCGCACGATGGACTGTATTATGACGTTTTTCTAATGACCAATTATAGTTCTGCTTTCCTGTGATGTAATCTCTGATGCAAAGGTAAAGAAAAACGACAACAGCGCCTCAGATTTGTAATTTATTTAATGGCTGGATTCTGTTAGGAGTAGAAGTTTTGGCGAGAGCTTAAGTGCAACATAGTGAAAAAACGTTTAAGTTTTAAATATTAATAACTATCTTTTGTGTGTTCAGTTTCTTTTTAATTGGTTACACTTATCAAAAAAGACTGTGGAACCCTTCCATTCTATACACAGCTGTGAATTGTGCTCCTAGGTTCGTATTGATTGACTTGATTCAGCTTAATCGAACATTGAAATTTGTGTTAAAAATATGACGTAAAAAATGTAAAAACAACAAACTCGTTTATCTCCTGCAGCCAATAAACAGCAAATTTGATTTTTGTTTCGTAAAATGTTAAAGCTTTGAGACATTTGATGAATAATGAATTCTTATACGAATGATTATTGTACTGCTTTTTCATAAACTTTTGAAATAAAAGAAAAGTTAGCTAAATTATTATTAAAGTTCTTTAGTGGAAACCTTTAGTTCTGTAAAAACGTACTTTTAAATCTTGTTTAAAAGAAGGAGAACAAAAATCAGCACATGCTTGGTATGTTCGATATTTTTTTTTAAACAATGTTTTTAGCACTAAAGTAAATTTGTTTCAGTTAGAAGTGTATACTTAGCTGGAATTATAAACAAAATTCTGAGAATAAAATACTTTTCAGTTTGATGTTGAAATAAGTTTTTTCATTCGAAATTCGTCAGACCCGAACTGCAATTTATGGTTTAAAAAGGTGATAGACCCTAGGTGACTAGATAATCTTTAATAAATTTGTATGTATTGAGTAAAAAGAATAGGAAAATAATTAACAAAAATCATACATTCAATCTCTGTCTATTTAAACCTGCAACAATAAAACATAGAAATTAAATAATATAGTAACTTTTCAAACCTATATTTGCTGTTTGTACCTTTGCTTTTTCTGAAGCAAAGCAACATTAAAAATGAACATATTTATTCAAAAGCAGTTGTGATTCAATTTGTTCAAAAATTGGACCTTGTGTAAAAGAAAAAATAAATAAATAAATAAATAAAATTAAGCTGTTGAGAAGTAAATGAAAGAGGAATTATTTTGTGCCGGTTATTAATTATTGTTTTTGGATCTAAAGTCTCAAAACTTTTTGCTTTATAGTTAAGCATTGTTTTGTGTCCTTGATGCTCATGTTTGCAGTATTTTTTTCCTTCTTGATTTCTTGATTCGGGGTTGTACACTTAATGCAGATTTTAACTTATAAAGCAAAAACCACACCCTCTAACCAGGGTTTGAAACTATTATGATATTTTGATTATCGGAAATTTTCAATCAGCATAACGTAAAGTTTTTAATTAACTATCCTCAAATCACTGTTTATTTTCTTATATATTATTATTGTTGTATTATACTGAAAGACTTATAACTAATGTTTCTTCCATTATTTATGCATGAATATACTTTTTATGTAAGAATATATGTGCTTAAAATTATATTTATGTATGAATGATATTTACAATCATTTGTACTTATGGTGACAGAGATGGTACTAGTAGCTCTGGTAGGTGCTGCCTTACTGAAAGATTTAGAAAAAAATTTCAATAAAAGCCCACTTTGGGTCTGAACTTGAAAACATTTTGCTCAGAACTTTAGAAAATCCACTTATATCCCTTTGCTTCTCACTACCTCATATATGCAATATTAGGCTTGCCAGATTTCTGAAATGTTCAACTGGGACACTGGAATATCCCCCCCCCCCAGCATCACTCATAATCAAAAGAGTACACACCTGTGACTGATTTTGGATTGTAGGGGCAGTTTATTCTCAATGCTATGAATAAATAGTCTAAAACGGGTGAAAAATGACATAAGCAAATAAAATTTTAACATTTCACTTCTAGACATATTTACAATTTTAGTTAGAAAAAAGAATTTAAATGAGGAACAAAAAATTGAACACTATTTAGATGTACTTTTCATTTTATAGAACTTTTTAAAACAATCTCTTGGTTTTAATCTTGTTGTAAAAAGCCTCACAAGCTAATCCGGTATAAATTTTACTAGTCAATGTTACAAATGATAAAGTAATTATCCCCTAAATAATCCTTTACAGTTAATTATTTTTAGACTTTTTGGTCATTTGTTATCAAATTTATCTTTTTCTGGGAGGTGAAGTAAACCGGCCAGGACACTGGGGTCTGAACACTGGGTCTGAAAACCAGGACATCTGGCAGGTCTATGCAATATGCATGCCCCCTGTAAAAATGAGACTAACATTGAATTTTTCCTTAAATTAACTTAGTTAAAGGTTAATTTAGTTTGTACTTGAGAAATTATTTCCTGGAAGGAACTTATAAAACATAAGTT